>NW_027619510.1:0-40659 GCF_964187855.1 Myxine glutinosa
ACACTAATACAACTGCAAAAGTGGTTTCCTGCACGAACACAAGTGCGAAAAGTGGTTTTTGAACACTAACACAAGTGCGAAAAGTGGTTTTTCAACACTAACACAAGTGCGAAAAGTGTTTTTTCCACACTAATACAAGTGCAAAAGTGGTTTCCTGCACCAACACAAGTGCGAAAAGTGGTTTTTCAACACTAACACAAGTGCGAAAAGTGATTTTTCAACACTAACACAAGTGCGAAAAGTGGTTTTTCAACACTAATACAAGTGCAAAGTGGTTTCCTGCACCAACACAAGTGCAAAAAGTGGTTTTTCAACACTAACACAAGTGTGAAAAGTGGTTTTTCAACACTAACACAACTGCGAAAAGTGGTTTTTCAACACTAACACAAGTGCGAAAAGTGTTTTTTCCACACTAATACAAGTGCAAAAGTGGTTTCCTGCACCAACACAAGTGTGAAAAGAGGTTTTTCAACACTAACACAAGTGCGAAAAGTGGTTTTTCAACACTAACACAAGTGCGAAAAGTGGTTTTTCAACACTAACACAAGTGCGAAAAGTGTTTTTTCCACACTAATACAACTGCAAAAGTGGTTTCCTGCACGAACACAAGTGCGAAAAGTGGTTTTTGAACACTAACACAAGTGCGAAAAGTGGTTTTTCAACACTAACACAAGTGCGAAAAGTGTTTTTTTTCACACTAATACAAGTGCAAAAGTGGTTTCCTGCACCAACACAAGTGCGAAAAGTGGTTTTTCAACACTAACACAAGTGCGAAAAGTGGTTTTTCAACACTAACACAAGTGCGAAAAGTGGTTTTTCAACACTAATACAAGTGCAAAAGTGGTTTCCTGCACCAACACAAGTGCAAAAAGTGGTTTTTCAACACTAACACAAGTGTGAAAAGTGGATTTTCAACACTAACACAAGTGCGAAAAGTGGTTTTTCAACACTAACACAAGTGCGAAAAGTGTTTTATTCCACACTAATACAAGTGCAAAAGTGGTTTCCTGCACCAACACAAGTGCGAAAATTGTTTTTTCAACACTAACACAAGTGCGAAAAGTGGTTTTTCAACACTAACACAAGTGCGAAAAGTGGTTTTTCAACACTAATTACAAGTGCAAAAGTGGTTTCCTGCACCAACACAAGTGCGAAAAGTGGTTTTTCAACACTAACACAAGTGCGAAAAGTGTTTTTTCAACACTAACACAAGTGCGAAAAGTGGTTTTTCAACACCAACACAAGTGCGAAAAGTGTTTTTTCCACACTAATACAAGTGAAAAAGTGGTTTCCTGCACCAACACAAGTGCGAAAAGTGGTTTTTCAACACTAACACAAGTGCGAAAAGTGGTTTTTCAACACTAACACAAGTGTGAAAAGTGGTTTTTCAACACTATCACAAGTGCAAAAAGTGTTTTTTCCACACTAATACAAGTGCAAAAGTGGTTTCCTGCACCAACACAAGTGCGAAAAGTGGTTTTTCAACACTAACACAAGTGCGAAAAGTGGTTTTTCAACACTAACACAAGTGCGAAAAGTGGTTTTTCAACACTAACACAAGTGCGAAAAGTGTTTTTTCCACACTAATACAAGTGCAAAAGTGGTTTCCTGCACCAACACAAGTGTGAAAAGTGGTTTTTCAACACTAACACAAGTGCGAAAAGTGTTTTTTCCACACTAATACAAGTGCAAAAGTGGTTTCCTGCACCAACACAAGTGCGAAAAGTGGTTTTTCAACACCAACACAAGTGCGAAAAGTGGTTTTTCAACACTAACACAAGTGCGAAAAGTGGTTTTTCAACACTAACACAAGTGCGAAAAGTGTTTTTTCCACACTAATACAAGTGCAAAAGTGGTTTCCTACACCAACACAAGTGCGAAAAATGGTTTTTCAACACTAACTCAAGTGCGAAAAGTGGTTTTTCAACACTAACACAAGTGCGAAAAGTGTTTTTTCCACACTAATACAAGTGCAAAAGTGGTTTCCTGCACCAACACAAGTGCGAAAAGTGGTTTTTCAACACTAACACAAGTGCGAAAAGTGGTTTTTCAACACTAACACAAGTGCGAAAAGTGGTTTTTCAACACTAACACAAGTGCGAAAAGTGTTTTTTCCACACTAATACAAGTGCAAAAGTGGTTTCCTGCACCAACACAAGTGCGAAAAGTGATTTTTCAACACTAACACAAGTGCAAAAAGTGGTTTTTCAACACTAACACAAGTGCAAAAAGTGTTTTTTCCACACTAATACAAGTGCAAAAGTGGTTTCCTGCACCACACAAGTGCGAAAAGTGGTTTTTCAACACTAACACAAGTGCGAAAAGTGGTTTTTCAACACTAACACAAGTGCGAAAAGTGTTTTTTCCACACTAATACAAGTGCAAAAGTGGTTTCCTGCACCAACACAAGTGCGAAAAGTGGTTTTTCAACACTAACACAAGTGCGAAAAGTGGTTTTTCAACACTAACACAAGTGCGAAAAGTGGTTTTTCAACACTAACACAAGTGCGAAAAGTGTTTTTTCCACACTAATACAAGTGCAAAAGTGGTTTCCTGCACCAACACAAGTGCGAAAAGTGGTTTTTCAACACTAACTCAAGTGCGAAAAGTGGTTTTTCAACACTAACACAATTGCGAAAAGTGGTTTTTCAACACTAACACAAGTGCGAAAAGTGTTTTTTCCACACTAATACAAGTGCAAAAGTGGTTTCCTGCACCAACACAAGTGCGAAAAGTGGTTTTTCAACACTAACACAAGTGCGAAAAGTGGTTTTTCAACACTAACACAAGTGCGAAAAGTGGTTTTTCAACACTAACACAAGTGCGAAAAGTGTTTTTTCCACACTAATACAAGTGCAAAAGTGGTTTCCTGCACCAACACAAGTGCGAAAAGTGATTTTTCAACACTAACACAAGTGCAAAAAGTGGTTTTTCAACACTAACACAAGTGCAAAAAGTGGTTTTTCAACACTATTGCAAGTGCAAAAAGTGTTTTTTCCACACTAATACAAGTGCAAATGTGGTTTCCTGCACCAACACAAGTGCGAAAAGTGGTTTTTCAACACTAACACAAGTGCAAAAAGTGGTTTTTCAACACTAACACAAGTGCGAAAAGTGGTTTTTCAACACTAACACAAGTGTGAAAAGTGTTTTTTCCACACTAATACAACTGCAAAAGTGGTTTCCTGCACCAACACAAGTGCGAAAAGTGGTTTTTCAACACTAACACAAGTGCGAAAAGTGGTTTTTCAACACTAACACAAGTGCGAAAAGTGGTTTTTCAACACTAACACAAGTGCGAAAAGTGTTTTTTCCACACTAATACAAGTGCAAAAGTGGTTTCCTGCACCAACACAAGTGCGAAAAGTGGTTTTTCAACACTAACACAAGTGCGAAAAGTGGTTTTTCAACACTAACACAACTGCGAAAAGTGGTTTTTCAACACTAACACAAGTGCGAAAAGTGGTTTTTCAACACTAACACAACTGCGAAAAGTGTTTTTTCCACACTAATACAACTGGAAAAGTGGTTTCCTGCACCAACACAAGTGCGAAAAGTGGTTTTTCAACACTAACACAAGTGCGAAAAGTGGTTTTTCAACACTAAGACAAGTGCGAAAAGTGGTTTTTCAACACTAACACAAGTGCGAAAAGTGGTTTTTAAACACTAACACAAGTGCGAAAAGTGTTTTTTCCACACTAATACAAGTGCAAAAGTGGTTTCCTGCACCAACACAAGTGCAAAAAGTGGTTTTTCAACACTAACACAAGTGCGAAAAGTGGTTTTTCAACACTAACACAAGTGCGAAAAGAGGTTTTTCAACACAATCACAAGTGCAAAAAGTGTTTTTTCCACACTTATACAAGTGCAAAAGTGGTTTCCTGCACCAATACAAGTGCGAAAAGTGGTTTTTCAACACTAACACAAGTGCGAAAAGTGGTTTTTCAACACTAACAAGTGCGAAAAGTGTTTTTTCCACACTAATACAAGTGCAAAAGTGGTTTCCTGCACCAACACAAGTGCGAAAAGTGGTTTTTCAACACTAACACAAGTGCGAAAAGTGGTTTTTCAACGCTAACACAAGTGCGAAAAGTGGTTTTTCAACACTAACACAAGTGCGAAAAGTGTTTTTTCCACACTAATACAAGTGCAAAAGTGGTTTCCTGCACCAACACAAGTGCGAAAAGTGGTTTTTCAACACTAACACAAGTGTGAAAAGTGGTTTTTCAACACTAACACAAGTGCGAAAAGTGGTTTTTCAACACTAACACAAGTGCGAAAAGTGTTTTTTCCACACTAATACAACTGCAAAAGTGGTTTCCTGCACTAAAACAATTGCGAAAAGTGGTTTTTCAACACAAACACAAGTGCGAAAAGTGGTTTTTCAACACTAACACAAGTGCGAAAAGTGTTTTTTCCACACAAATACAAGTGCAAAAGTGGTTTCCTGCACCAACACAAGTGCGAAAAGTGGTTTTTCAACACTAACACAAGTGCGAAAAGTGGTTTTTCAACACTAACACAAGAGCGAAAAGTGGTTTTTCAACACTAACACAAGTGCGAAAAGTGTTTTTTCCACACTAATACAACTGCAAAAGTGGTTTCCTGCACTAACACAATTGCGAAAAGTGGTTTTTCAACACTAACACAAGTGCGAAAAGTGGTTTTTCAACACTAACACAAGTGCGAAAAGTGGTTTTTCAACACTAACACAAGTGCGAAAAGTGTTTTTTCCACACTAATACAAGTGCAAAAGTGGTTTCCTGCATCAACACCAGTGCGAAAAGTGGTTTTTCAACACTAACACAAGTGCAAAAAGTGTTTTTTCAACACTAACACAAGTGCAAAAAGTGGTTTTTCAACACTATTGCAAGTGCAAAAAGTGTTTTTTCCACACTAATACAAGTGCAAATGTGGTTTCCTGCACCAACACAAGTGCGAAAAGTGGTTTTTCAACACTAACACAAGTGCAAAAAGTGGTTTTTCAACACTAACACAAGTGCGAAAAGTGGTTTTTCAACACTAACACAAGTGTGAAAAGTGTTTTTTCCACACTAATACAACTGCAAAAGTGGTTTCCTGCACCAACACAAGTGCGAAAAGTGGTTTTTCAACACTAACACAAGTGCGAAAAGTGGTTTTTCAACACTAACACAAGTGCGAAAAGTGGTTTTTCAACACTAACACAAGTGCGAAAAGTGTTTTTTCCACACTAATACAAGTGCAAAAGTGGTTTCCTGCACCAACACAAGTGCGAAAAGTGGTTTTTCAACACTAACACAAGTGCGAAATGTGGTTTTTCAACACTAACACAACTGCGAAAAGTGGTTTTTCAACACTAACACAAGTGCGAAAAGTGGTTTTTCAACACTAACACAACTGCGAAAAGTGTTTTTTCCACACTAATACAACTGGAAAAGTGGTTTCCTGCACCAACACAAGTGCGAAAAGTGGTTTTTCAACACTAACACAAGTGCGAAAAGTGGTTTTTCAACACTAAGACAAGTGCGAAAAGTGGTTTTTCAACACTAACACAAGTGCGAAAAGTGGTTTTTAAACACTAACACAAGTGCGAAAAGTGTTTTTTCCACACTAATACAAGTGCAAAAGTGGTTTCCTGCACCAACACAAGTGCAAAAAGTGGTTTTTCAACACTAACACAAGTGCGAAAAGTGGTTTTTCAACACTAACACAAGTGCGAAAAGAGGTTTTTCAACACAATCACAAGTGCAAAAAGTGTTTTTTCCACACTTATACAAGTGCAAAAGTGGTTTCCTGCACCAATACAAGTGCGAAAAGTGGTTTTTCAACACTAACACAAGTGCGAAAAGTGTTTTTTCCACACTAATACAACTGGAAAAGTGGTTTCCTGCACCAACACAAGTGCGAAAAGTGGTTTTTCAACACTAACACAAGTGCGAAAAGTGTTTTTTCCACACTAATACAAGTGCAAAAGTGGTTTCCTACACCAACACAAGTGCGAAAAATGGTTTTTCAACACTAACTCAGGTGCGAAAAGTGGTTTTTCAACACTAACACAAGTGCGAAAAGTGTTTTTTCCACACTAATACAAGTGCAAAAGTGGTTTCCTGCACCAACACAAGTGCGAAAAGTGGTTTTTCAACACTAACACAAGTGCGAAAAGTGGTTTTTCAACACTAACACAAGTGCGAAAAGTGGTTTTTCAACACTAACACAAGTGCGAAAAGTGTTTTTTCCACACTAATACAAGTGCAAAAGTGGTTTCCTGCACCAACACAAGTGCGAAAAGTGATTTTTCAACACTAACACAAGTGCAAAAAGTGGTTTTTCAACACTAACACAAGTGCAAAAAGTGTTTTTTCCACACTAATACAAGTGCAAAAGTGGTTTCCTGCACCACACAAGTGCGAAAAGTGGTTTTTCAACACTAACACAAGTGCGAAAAGTGGTTTTTCAACACTAACACAAGTGCGAAAAGTGTTTTTTCCACACTAATACAAGTGCAAAAGTGGTTTCCTGCACCAACACAAGTGCGAAAAGTGGTTTTTCAACACTAACACAAGTGCGAAAAGTGGTTTTTCAACACTAACACAAGTGCGAAAAGTGGTTTTTCAACACTAACACAAGTGCGAAAAGTGTTTTTTCCACACTAATACAAGTGCAAAAGTGGTTTCCTGCACCAACACAAGTGCGAAAAGTGGTTTTTCAACACTAACTCAAGTGCGAAAAGTGGTTTTTCAACACTAACACAATTGCGAAAAGTGGTTTTTCAACACTAACACAAGTGCGAAAAGTGTTTTTTCCACACTAATACAAGTGCAAAAGTGGTTTCCTGCACCAACACAAGTGCGAAAAGTGGTTTTTCAACACTAACACAAGTGCGAAAAGTGGTTTTTCAACACTAACACAAGTGCGAAAAGTGGTTTTTCAACACTAACACAAGTGCGAAAAGTGTTTTTTCCACACTAATACAAGTGCAAAAGTGGTTTCCTGCACCAACACAAGTGCGAAAAGTGATTTTTCAACACTAACACAAGTGCAAAAAGTGGTTTTTCAACACTAACACAAGTGCAAAAAGTGGTTTTTCAACACTATTGCAAGTGCAAAAAGTGTTTTTTCCACACTAATACAAGTGCAAATGTGGTTTCCTGCACCAACACAAGTGCGAAAAGTGGTTTTTCAACACTAACACAAGTGCAAAAAGTGGTTTTTCAACACTAACACAAGTGCGAAAAGTGGTTTTTCAACACTAACACAAGTGTGAAAAGTGTTTTTTCCACACTAATACAACTGCAAAAGTGGTTTCCTGCACCAACACAAGTGCGAAAAGTGGTTTTTCAACACTAACACAAGTGCGAAAAGTGGTTTTTCAACACTAACACAAGTGCGAAAAGTGGTTTTTCAACACTAACACAAGTGCGAAAAGTGTTTTTTCCACACTAATACAAGTGCAAAAGTGGTTTCCTGCACCAACACAAGTGCGAAAAGTGGTTTTTCAACACTAACACAAGTGCGAAAAGTGGTTTTTCAACACTAACACAACTGCGAAAAGTGGTTTTTCAACACTAACACAAGTGCGAAAAGTGGTTTTTCAACACTAACACAACTGCGAAAAGTGTTTTTTCCACACTAATACAACTGGAAAAGTGGTTTCCTGCACCAACACAAGTGCGAAAAGTGGTTTTTCAACACTAACACAAGTGCGAAAAGTGGTTTTTCAACACTAAGACAAGTGCGAAAAGTGGTTTTTCAACACTAACACAAGTGCGAAAAGTGGTTTTTAAACACTAACACAAGTGCGAAAAGTGTTTTTTCCACACTAATACAAGTGCAAAAGTGGTTTCCTGCACCAACACAAGTGCAAAAAGTGGTTTTTCAACACTAACACAAGTGCGAAAAGTGGTTTTTCAACACTAACACAAGTGCGAAAAGAGGTTTTTCAACACAATCACAAGTGCAAAAAGTGTTTTTTCCACACTTATACAAGTGCAAAAGTGGTTTCCTGCACCAATACAAGTGCGAAAAGTGGTTTTTCAACACTAACACAAGTGCGAAAAGTGGTTTTTCAACACTAACAAGTGCGAAAAGTGTTTTTTCCACACTAATACAAGTGCAAAAGTGGTTTCCTGCACCAACACAAGTGCGAAAAGTGGTTTTTCAACACTAACACAAGTGCGAAAAGTGGTTTTTCAACGCTAACACAAGTGCGAAAAGTGGTTTTTCAACACTAACACAAGTGCGAAAAGTGTTTTTTCCACACTAATACAAGTGCAAAAGTGGTTTCCTGCACCAACACAAGTGCGAAAAGTGGTTTTTCAACACTAACACAAGTGTGAAAAGTGGTTTTTCAACACTAACACAAGTGCGAAAAGTGGTTTTTCAACACTAACACAAGTGCGAAAAGTGTTTTTTCCACACTAATACAACTGCAAAAGTGGTTTCCTGCACTAAAACAATTGCGAAAAGTGGTTTTTCAACACAAACACAAGTGCGAAAAGTGGTTTTTCAACACTAACACAAGTGCGAAAAGTGTTTTTTCCACACTAATACAAGTGCAAAAGTGGTTTCCTGCACCAACACAAGTGCGAAAAGTGGTTTTTCAACACTAACACAAGTGCGAAAAGTGGTTTTTCAACACTAACACAAGAGCGAAAAGTGGTTTTTCAACACTAACACAAGTGCGAAAAGTGTTTTTTCCACACTAATACAACTGCAAAAGTGGTTTCCTGCACTAACACAATTGCGAAAAGTGGTTTTTCAACACTAACACAAGTGCGAAAAGTGGTTTTTCAACACTAACACAAGTGCGAAAAGTGGTTTTTCAACACTAACACAAGTGCGAAAAGTGTTTTTTCCACACTAATACAAGTGCAAAAGTGGTTTCCTGCATCAACACCAGTGCGAAAAGTGGTTTTTCAACACTAACACAAGTGCAAAAAGTGTTTTTTCAACACTAACACAAGTGCAAAAAGTGGTTTTTCAACACTATTGCAAGTGCAAAAAGTGTTTTTTCCACACTAATACAAGTGCAAATGTGGTTTCCTGCACCAACACAAGTGCGAAAAGTGGTTTTTCAACACTAACACAAGTGCAAAAAGTGGTTTTTCAACACTAACACAAGTGCGAAAAGTGGTTTTTCAACACTAACACAAGTGTGAAAAGTGTTTTTTCCACACTAATACAACTGCAAAAGTGGTTTCCTGCACCAACACAAGTGCGAAAAGTGGTTTTTCAACACTAACACAAGTGCGAAAAGTGGTTTTTCAACACTAACACAAGTGCGAAAAGTGGTTTTTCAACACTAACACAAGTGCGAAAAGTGTTTTTTCCACACTAATACAAGTGCAAAAGTGGTTTCCTGCACCAACACAAGTGCGAAAAGTGGTTTTTCAACACTAACACAAGTGCGAAAAGTGGTTTTTCAACACTAACACAACTGCGAAAAGTGGTTTTTCAACACTAACACAAGTGCGAAAAGTGGTTTTTCAACACTAACACAACTGCGAAAAGTGTTTTTTCCACACTAATACAACTGGAAAAGTGGTTTCCTGCACCAACACAAGTGCGAAAAGTGGTTTTTCAACACTAACACAAGTGCGAAAAGTGGTTTTTCAACACTAAGACAAGTGCGAAAAGTGGTTTTTCAACACTAACACAAGTGCGAAAAGTGGTTTTTAAACACTAACACAAGTGCGAAAAGTGTTTTTTCCACACTAATACAAGTGCAAAAGTGGTTTCCTGCACCAACACAAGTGCAAAAAGTGGTTTTTCAACACTAACACAAGTGCGAAAAGTGGTTTTTCAACACTAACACAAGTGCGAAAAGAGGTTTTTCAACACAATCACAAGTGCAAAAAGTGTTTTTTCCACACTTATACAAGTGCAAAAGTGGTTTCCTGCACCAATACAAGTGCGAAAAGTGGTTTTTCAACACTAACACAAGTGCGAAAAGTGGTTTTTCAACACTAACAAGTGCGAAAAGTGTTTTTTCCACACTAATACAAGTGCAAAAGTGGTTTCCTGCACCAACACAAGTGCGAAAAGTGGTTTTTCAACACTAACACAAGTGCGAAAAGTGGTTTTTCAACGCTAACACAAGTGCGAAAAGTGGTTTTTCAACACTAACACAAGTGCGAAAAGTGTTTTTTCCACACTAATACAAGTGCAAAAGTGGTTTCCTGCACCAACACAAGTGCGAAAAGTGGTTTTTCAACACTAACATAAGTGCGAAATGTGGTTTTTCAACACTAACACAAGTGTGAAAAGTGGTTTTTCAACACTAACACAAGTGCGAAAAGTGGTTTTTCAACACTAACACAAGTGCGAAAAGTGTTTTTTCCACACTAATACAACTGCAAAAGTGGTTTCCTGCACTAAAACAATTGCGAAAAGTGGTTTTTCAACACAAACACAAGTGCGAAAAGTGGTTTTTCAACACTAACACAAGTGCGAAAAGTGTTTTTTCCACACTAATACAAGTGCAAAAGTGGTTTCCTGCACCAACACAAGTGCGAAAAGTGGTTTTTCAACACTAACACAAGTGCGAAAAGTGGTTTTTCAACACTAACACAAGAGCGAAAAGTGGTTTTTCAACACTAACACAAGTGCGAAAAGTGTTTTTTCCACACTAATACAACTGCAAAAGTGGTTTCCTGCACTAACACAATTGCGAAAAGTGGTTTTTCAACACTAACACAAGTGCGAAAAGTGGTTTTTCAACACTAACACAAGTGCGAAAAGTTGTTTTTCAACACTAACACAAGTGCGAAAAGTGTTTTTTCCACACTAATACAAGTGCAAAAGTGGTTTCCTGCATCAACACCAGTGCGAAAAGTGGTTTTTCAACACTAACACAAGTGCAAAAAGTGTTTTTTCAACACTAACACAAGTGCGAAAAGTGGATTTTTCAACACTATCACAAGTGCAAAAAGTGTTTTTTCCACACTAATACAAGTGCAAAAGTGGTTTCCTGCACCAACACAAGTGCGAAAAGTGTTTTTTCAACACTAACACAAGTGCGAAAAGTGGTTTTTCAACACTAACACAAGTGCGAAAAGTGGTTTTTCAACACTAACACAAGTGCGAAAAGTGGTTTTTCAACACTAACACAAGTTCGAAAAGTGTTTTTTCCACACTAATACAAGTGCAAAAGTGGTTTCCTGCACCAACACAAGTGCAAAAAGTGTTTTTTCAACACTAACACAAGTGCGAAAAGTGGTTTTTCAACACTAACACAAGTGCGAAAAGTGTTTTTTCCACACTAATACAAGTGCAAAAGTGGTTTCCTGCACCAACACAAGTGCAAAAAGTGGTTTTTCAACACTAACACAAGTGCGAAAAGTGGTTTTTCAACACTAACACAAGAGCGAAAAGTGGTTTTTCAACACTAACACAAGTGCGAAAAGTGTTTTTTCCACACTAATACAACTGCAAAAGTGGTTTCCTGCACTAACACAATTGCAAAAAGTGGTTTTTCAACACTAACACAAGTGCGAAAAGTGGTTTTTCAACACTAACACAAGTGCGAAAAGTGGTTTTTCAACACTAACACAAGTGCGAAAAGTGTTTTTTCCACACTAATACAAGTGCAAAAGTGGTTTCCTGCACCAACACAAGTGCGAAAAGTGGTTTTTCAACACTAACACAAGTGCGAAAAGTGGTTTTTCAACACTAACACAAGTGCGAAAAGTGTTTTTTCCACACTAATACAAGTGCAAAAGTGGTTTCCTGCACCAACACAAGTGCGAAAAGTGGTTTTTCAACACTAACACAAGTGCGAAAAGTGGTTTTTCAACACTAACACAAGTGCGAAAAGTGGTTTTTCAACACTAACACAAGTGCGAAAAGTGTTTTTTCCACACTAATACAAGTGCAAAAGTGGTTTCCTGCACCAACACAAGTGCGAAAAGTGATTTTTCAACACTAACACAAGTGCAAAAAGTGGTTTTTCAACACTAACACAAGTGCAAAAAGTGTTTTTTCCACACTAATACAAGTGCAAATGTGGTTTCCTGCACCAACACAAGTGCGAAAAGTGGTTTTTCAACACTAACACAAGTGCGATAAGTGGTTTTTCAACACTAACACAAGTGCCAAAAGTGGTTTTTCAACACTATCACAAGTGCAAAAAGTGTTTTTTCCACACTAATACAAGTGCAAATGTGGTTTCCTGCACCAACACAAGTGCGAAAAGTGGTTTTTCAACACTAAAACAAGTGCAAAAAGTGGTTTTTCAACACTAACACAAGTGCGAAAAGTGGTTTTTCAACACTAACACAAGTGCGAAAAGTGTTTTTTCCACACTAATACAACTGCAAAAGTGGTTTCCTGCACCAACACAAGTGCGAAAAGTGGTTTTTCAACACTAACACAAGTGCGCAAAGTGGTTTTTCAACACTAACACAAGTGCGAAAAGTGTTTTTTCCACACTAATACAAGTGCAAAAGTGGTTTCCTGCACCAACACAAGTGCGAAAAGTGGTTTTTCAACACTAACACAAGTGCGAAAAGTGGTTTTTCAACACTAACACAAGTGCGAAAAGTGGTTTTTCAACACTAATACAAGTGCAAAAGTGGTTTCCTGCACCAACACAAGTGCAAAAAGTGGTTTTTCAACACTAACACAAGTGTGAAAAGTGGTTTTTCAACACTAACACAACTGCGAAAAGTGGTTTTTCAACACTAACACAAGTGCGAAAAGTGTTTTTTCCACACTAATACAAGTGCAAAAGTGGTTTCCTGCACCAACACAAGTGTGAAAAGAGGTTTTTCAACACTAACACAAGTGCGAAAAGTGATTTTTCAACACTAACAAGTGCGAAAAGTGTTTTTCCACACTAATACAAGTGCAAAAGTGGTTTCCTGCACCAACACAAGTGCGAAAAGTGTTTTTTCAACACTAACACAAGTGCGAAAAGTGGTTTTTCAACACTAACACAAGTGCGAAAAGTGTTTTTTCCACACTAATACAAGTGCAAAAGTGGTTTCCTGCACCAACACAAGTGCGAAAAGTGGTTTTTCAACACTAACACAAGTGCGAAAAGTGGTTTTTCAACACTAACACAAGTGCGAAAAGTGGTTTTTCAACACCAACACAAGTGCGAAAAGTGTTTTTTCCACACTAATACAAGTGAAAAAGTGGTTTCCTGCACCAACACAAGTGCGAAAAGTGGTTTTTCAACACTAACACAAGTGCGAAAAGTGGTTTTTCAACACTAACACAAGTGCGAAAAGTGGTTTTTCAACACTATCACAAGTGCAAAAAGTGTTTTTTCCACACTAATACAAGTGCAAAAGTGGTTTCCTGCACCAACACAAGTGCGAAAAGTGGTTTTTCAACACTAACACAAGTGCGAAAAGTGTTTTTTCAACACTAACACAAGTGCGAAAAGTGGTTTTTCAACACTAACACAAGTGCGAAAAGTGTTTTTTCCACACTAATACAAGTGCAAAAGTGCTTTCCTGCACCAACACAAGTGCGAAAAGTGGTTTTTCAACACTAACACAAGTGCGAAAAGTGGTTTTTCAACACTAACACAAGTGCGAAAAGTGGTTTTTCAACACTAACACAAGTGCGAAAAGTGTTTTTTCCACACTAATACAAGTGCAAAAGTGGTTTCCTGCACCAACACAAGTGCGAAAAGTGGTTTTTCAACACTAACACAAGTGCGAAAAGTGTTTTTTCCACACTAATACAAGTGCAAAAGTGGTTTCCTGCACCAACACAAGTGCGAAAAGTGGTTTTTCAACACTAACACAAGTGCGAAAAGTGGTTTTTCAACACTAACACAAGTGCGAAAAGTGTTTTTTCCACACTAATACAAGTGCAAAAGTGGTTTCCTGCACCAACACAAGTGCGAAAAGTGGTTTTTCAACACTAACACAAGTGCGAAAAGTGGTTTTTCAACACTAACACAAGTGCGAAAAGTGGTTTTTCAACACTAACACAAGTGCGAAAAGTGTTTTTTCCACACTAATACAAGTGCAAAAGTGGTTTCCTGCACCAACACAAGTGCGAAAAGTGGATTTTCAACACTAACTCAAGTGCGAAAAGTGGTTTTTCAACACTAACACAAGTGCGAAAAGTGTTTTTTCCACACTAATACAAGTGCAAAAGTGGTTTCCTGCACCAACACAAGTGCGAAAAGTGGTTTTTCAACACTAACACAAGTGCGAAAAGTGGTTTTTCAACACTAACACAAGTGCGAAAAGTGGTTTTTCAACACTAACACAAGTGCGAAAAGTGTTTTTTCCACACTAATACAAGTGCAAAAGTGGTTTCCTGCACCAACACAAGTGCGAAAAGTGATTTTTCAACACTAACACAAGTGCAAAAAGTGGTTTTTCAACACTAACACAAGTGCGAAAAGTGGTTTTTCAACACTAACACAAGTGCGAAAAGTGTTTTTTCCACACTAATACAAGTGCAAAAGTGGTTTCCTGCACCAACACAAGTGCGAAAAGTGGTTTTTCAACACTAACACAAGTGCGAAAAGTGTTTTTTCCACACTAATACAAGTGCAAAAGTGGTTTCCTGCACCAACACAAGTGCGAAAAGTGGTTTTTCAACACTAACACAAGTGCGAAAAGTGGTTTTTCAACACTAACACAAGTGCGAAAAGTGTTTTTTCCACACTAATACAAGTGCAAAAGTGGTTTCCTGCACCAACACAAGTGCGAAAAGTGGTTTTTCAACACTAACACAAGTGCGAAAAGTGGTTTTTCAACACTAACACAAGTGCGAAATGTGGTTTTTCAACACTAACACAAGTGCGAAAAGTGTTTTTTCCACACTAATACAAGTGCAAAAGTGGTTTCCTGCACCAACACAAGTGCGAAAAGTGGTTTTTCAACACTAACTCAAGTGCGAAAAGTGGTTTTTCAACACTAACACAAGTGCGAAAAGTGGTTTTTCAACACTAACACAAGTGCGAAAAGTGTTTTTTCCACACTAATACAAGTGCAAAAGTGGTTTCCTGCACCAACACAAGTGCGAAAAGTGGTTTTTCAACACTAACACAAGTGCGAAAAGTGGTTTTTCAACACTAACACAAGTGCGAAAAGTGGTTTTTCAACACTAACACAAGTGCGAAAAGTGTTTTTTCCACACTAATACAAGTGCAAAAGTGGTTTCCTGCACCAACACAAGTGCGAAAAGTGGTTTTTCAACACTAACACAAGTGCGAAAAGTGGTTTTTCAACACTAACACAAGTGCGAAAAGTGGTTTTTCAACACTAACACAAGTGCGAAAAGTGTTTTTTCCACACTAATACAAGTGCAAAAGTGGTTTCCTGCACCAACACAAGTGCGAAAAGTGATTTTTCAACACTAACACAAGTGCAAAAAGTGGTTTTTCAACACTAACACAAGTGCGAAAAGTGGTTTTTCAACACTAACACAAGTGCGAAAAGTGTTTTTTCCACACTAATACAAGTGCAAAAGTGGTTTCCTGCACCAACACAAGTGCAAAAAGTGGTTTTTCAACACTAACACAAGTGCGAAAAGTGGTTTTTCAACACTAACACAAGAGCGAAAAGTGGTTTTTCAACACTAACACAAGTGCGAAAAGTGTTTTTTCCACACTAATACAACTGCAAAAGTGGTTTCCTGCACTAACACAATTGCAAAAAGTGGTTTTTCAACACTAACACAAGTGCGAAAAGTGGTTTTTCAACACTAACACAAGTGCGAAAAGTGGTTTTTCAACACTAACACAAGTGCGAAAAGTGTTTTTTCCACACTAATACAAGTGCAAAAGTGGTTTCCTGCACCAACACAAGTGCGAAAAGTGGTTTTTCAACACTAACACAAGTGTGAAAAGTGGTTTTTCAACACTAACACAAGTGCGAAAAGTGTTTTTTCCACACTAATACAAGTGCAAAAGTGGTTTCCTGCACCAACACAAGTGCGAAAAGTGGTTTTTCAACACTAACACAAGTGCGAAAAGTGGTTTTTCAACACTAACACAAGTGCGAAAAGTGGTTTTTCAACACTAACACAAGTGCGAAAAGTGTTTTTTCCACACTAATACAAGTGCAAAAGTGGTTTCCTGCACCAACACAAGTGCGAAAAGTGATTTTTCAACACTAACACAAGTGCAAAAAGTGGTTTTTCAACACTAACACAAGTGCAAAAAGTGTTTTTTCCACACTAATACAAGTGCAAATGTGGTTTCCTGCACCAACACAAGTGCGAAAAGTGGTTTTTCAACACTAACACAAGTGCGATAAGTGGTTTTTCAACACTAACACAAGTGCCAAAAGTGGTTTTTCAACACTATCACAAGTGCAAAAAGTGTTTTTTCCACACTAATACAAGTGCAAATGTGGTTTCCTGCACCAACACAAGTGCGAAAAGTGGTTTTTCAACACTAAAACAAGAGCAAAAAGTGGTTTTTCAACACTAACACAAGTGCGAAAAGTGGTTTTTCAACACTAACACAAGTGCGAAAAGTGTTTTTTCCACACTAATACAACTGCAAAAGTGGTTTCCTGCACCAACACAAGTGCGAAAAGTGGTTTTTCAACACTAACACAAGTGCGCAAAGTGGTTTTTCAACACTAACACAAGTGCGAAAAGTGTTTTTTCCACACTAATACAAGTGCAAAAGTGGTTTCCTGCACCAACACAAGTGCGAAAAGTGGTTTTTCAACACTAACACAAGTGCGAAAAGTGGTTTTTCAACACTAACACAAGTGTGAAAAGTGGTTTTTCAACACTAATACAAGTGCAAAAGTGGTTTCCTGCACCAACACAAGTGCAAAAAGTGGTTTTTCAACACTAACACAAGTGTGAAAAGTGGTTTTTCAACACTAACACAACTGCGAAAAGTGGTTTTTCAACACTAACACAAGTGCGAAAAGTGTTTTTTCCACACTAATACAAGTGCAAAAGTGGTTTCCTGCACCAACACAAGTGTGAAAAGAGGTTTTTCAACACTAACACAAGTGCGAAAAGTGATTTTTCAACACTAACAAGTGCGAAAAGTGTTTTTCCACACTAATACAAGTGCAAAAGTGGTTTCCTGCACCAACACAAGTGCGAAAAGTGTTTTTTCAACACTAACACAAGTGCGAAAAGTGGTTTTTCAACACTAACACAAGTGCGAAAAGTGTTTTTTCCACACTAATACAAGTGCAAAAGTGGTTTCCTGCACCAACACAAGTGCGAAAAGTGGTTTTTCAACACTAACACAAGTGCGAAAAGTGGTTTTTCAACACTAACACAAGTGCGAAAAGTGGTTTTTCAACACCAACACAAGTGCGAAAAGTGTTTTTTCCACACTAATACAAGTGAAAAAGTGGTTTCCTGCACCAACACAAGTGCGAAAAGTGGTTTTTCAACACTAACACAAGTGCGAAAAGTGGTTTTTCAACACTAACACAAGTGCGAAAAGTGGTTTTTCAACACTATCACAAGTGCAAAAAGTGTTTCTTCCACACTAATACAAGTGCAAAAGTGGTTTCCTGCACCAACACAAGTGCGACAAGTGGTTTTTCAACACTAACACAAGTGCGAAAAGTGTTTTTTCAACACTAACACAAGTGCGAAAAGTGGTTTTTCAACACTAACACAAGTGCGAAAAGTGTTTTTTCCACACTAATACAAGTGCAAAAGTGCTTTCCTGCACCAACACAAGTGCGAAAAGTGGTTTTTCAACACTAACACAAGTGCGAAAAGTGTTTTTTCCACACTAATACAAGTGCAAAAGTGGTTTCCTGCACCAACACAAGTGCGAAAAGTGGTTTTTCAACACTAACACAAGTGCGAAAAGTGGTTTTTCAACACTAACACAAGTGCGAAAAGTGTTTTTTCCACACTAATACAAGTGCAAAAGTGGTTTCCTGCACCAACACAAGTGCGAAGAGTGGTTTTTCAACACTAACACAAGTGCGAAAAGTGGTTTTTCAACACTAACACAAGTGCGAAAAGTGGTTTTTCAACACTAACACAAGTGCGAAAAGTGTTTTTTCCACACTAATACAAGTGCAAAAGTGGTTTCCTGCACCAACACAAGTGCGAAAAGTGGATTTTCAACACTAACTCAAGTGCGAAAAGTGGTTTTTCAACACTAACACAAGTGCGAAAAGTGGTTTTTCAACACTAACACAAGTGCGAAAAGTGTTTTTTCCACACTAATACAAGTGCAAAAGTGGTTTCCTGCACCAACACAAGTGCGAAAAGTGGTTTTTCAACACTAACACAAGTGCGAAAAGTGGTTTTTCAACACTAACACAAGTGCGAAAAGTGGTTTTTCAACACTAACACAAGTGCGAAAAGTGTTTTTTCCACACTAATACAAGTGCAAAAGTGGTTTCCTGCACCAACACAAGTGCGAAAAGTGATTTTTCAACAATAACACAAGTGCAAAAAGTGGTTTTTCAACACTAACACAAGTGCGAAAAGTGGTTTTTCAACACTAACACAAGTGCGAAAAGTGTTTTTTCCACACTAATACAAGTGCAAAAGTGGTTTCCTGCACCAACACAAGTGCGAAAAGTGGTTTTTCAACACTAACACAAGTGCGAAAAGTGGTTTTTCAACACTAACACAAGAGCGAAAAGTGGTTTTTCAACACTAACACAAGTGCGAAAAGTGTTTTTTCCACACTAATACAACTGCAAAAGTGGTTTCCTGCACTAACACAATTGCAAAAAGTGGTTTTTCAACACTAACACAAGTGCGAAAAGTGGTTTTTCAACACTAACACAAGTGCGAAAAGTGGTTTTTCAACACTAACACAAGTGCGAAAAGTGTTTTTTCCACACTAATACAAGTGCAAAAGTGGTTTCCTGCACCAACACAAGTGCGAAAAGTGATTTTTCAACACTAACACAAGTGCGAAAAGTGGTTTTTCAACACTAACACAAGTGCGAAAAGTGTTTTTTCCACACTAATACAAGTGCAAAAGTGGTTTCCTGCACCAACACAAGTGCGAAAAGTGGTTTTTCAACACTAACACAAGTGCGAAAAGTGGTTTTTCAACACTAACACAAGTGCGAAAAGTGGTTTTTCAACACTAACACAAGTGCGAAAAGTGTTTTTTCCACACTAATACAAGTGCAAAAGTGGTTTCCTGCACCAACACAAGTGCGAAAAGTGATTTTTCAACACTAACACAAGTGCAAAAAGTGGTTTTTCAACACTAACACAAGTGCAAAAAGTGTTTTTTCCACACTAATACAAGTGCAAATGTGGTTTCCTGCACCAACACAAGTGCGAAAAGTGGTTTTTCAACACTAACACAAGTGCGATAAGTGGTTTTTCAACACTAACACAAGTGCCAAAAGTGGTTTTTCAACACTATCACAAGTGCAAAAAGTGTTTTTTCCACACTAATACAAGTGCAAATGTGGTTTCCTGCACCAACACAAGTGCGAAAAGTGGTTTTTCAACACTAACACAAGTGCAAAAAGTGGTTTTTCAACACTAACACAAGTGCGAAAAGTGGTTTTTCAACATTAACACAAGTGCGAAAAGTGTTTTTTCCACACTAATACAACTGCAAAAGTGGTTTCCTGCACCAACACAAGTGCGAAATGTGGTTTTTCAACACTAACACAAGTGCGAAAAGTGGTTTTTCAACACTAACACAAGTGCGAAAAGTGTTTTTTCCACACTAATACAAGTGCAAAAGTGGTTTCCTGCACCAACACAAGTGCGAAAAGTGGTTTTTCAACACTAACACAAGTGCGAAAAGTGGTTTTTCAACACTAACACAAGTGCGAAAAGTGGTTTTTCAACACTAATACAATAGTGGGGGGGCCAATGTAGCAGATTGAAATGCCCGGTGAAATTGCTTGTTAATTTTTGGACACTGGTTGGGCTGTCTTTAGGGATGATATAAGTTCTAGAAAAAATATGTCTCCAATTGTTTCAAGTTCTTTATGGCGGCCATTTTGGATTTTCAAAATGGCGGATGTCGAAAACGTAAAATTCCATTATCTTGGCTTCTAAATGACCTAGAGTTTCGATTCTGGTGTCCAGTTGTACATTTTTGGGGATAGAGAATTGAATGAAACCTTCTTTAATAACCTACAAGGGATAAAAATAGGTTTTTATGGCACAGCCGAACCAGTGTCCAAAATCTAACTTAATGCACATCTATCTTAATTGTTATTTGTTATTTGTATGTTCCAGATTCGTGACCCTGAGCTATGATGGAGCCAAAAAGCAAGAAAACCAAGAAAGAAACTGATTTCACACTTTGCATTCAGTGCCAGGATCCCCAAGGTGCACTAGTGACTGAGCCAGCACTGGGCTCATATGCAAAGTTTCTCCAGTTCATCCAGGAGAGGGCACGATATGGTGATGCCGACTTCAAACAGATCAGCGAACGATTAAGCTGTTTCACTGCCACTGACTTGAGGAACAATAAAGCAAAGTGGCACCGGGCATGTTATGGATCTACATGCAACACTGCTCACCTGGAGCGTGCTAGAGTTCGCCACCAGAAAGCCTGCGAACATGGCGACACCCAGCATCTTCATAAGAGGTGTGGACGTCCTTCTTCTGCACCTGCCGCTGCAAGTACCTCAGGTTCTACGCAAGACGAGACTCTTCGCTTCACACGTTCATCATCAACTCCATTCAACAGAGACCTTTGTTTCTTCTGTCAAGAGGTCACTAAGGAAAGTGTACATGTTGTATGCACGTTCAACGCAGGTAAACAGCTGAAGAAAGCTGTTGAAGAAGGCAGCAACCACAAGTGGAAAGTTCAGCTGAGTGCTGCCATCAGTGCACATGATGCTCATGCGATCGACGTCAAGTATCATCTCCCATGCTGGGTGCAGAATGTCCAACGTGCTCCCAAGAGTGGGACATCAAGTGATGACAAAGAACACATACTGCAAGAAACTAATGTTATCAAAATAGCCGCAGACATTGAGTTTGTCAGCCTTGTTCGCTCTCTACTCCAAGCTGGTGAAATTCTCAACATGTCTGACCTGAAGTCGGTTTACTCCAGGATTCTTGACAATAATGGTGTGCACAATGTCCCATCACCTACTACCCAAGGCATGAAGGAGAAAATAAACTCTCACATTGATGACGTTCACTTCATGAAACCAAAACGTCGAAACGAGTCAGACTGTGTATTCTCCACTGCCGTGCGTGATGCAGCTGTCGAAGATGCAATGACGAAGACAAATGAAAAAAACATCGAACAACTGTTTGAGAGTGCCTCTGTTCTCCGCAGTGCCATTGCTTGTCAGAACAAGCACCCATGGCAATTTGAAGGAGAAATGAACACTGATGATGCTGAAAAGCATGTACCCAAAGTACTCTATGCTTTCCTCCGCTGGCTACTGGAAGGACCAGCCACGAGCATTGAGCCAGAGACTATGCGCTCAGCCACTATTCATCGAGATGTTATAACCATCAGTCAGAACATCATGTACGGCTACAAGTCAAAACGCCAAGTCACGTACAAGCCCAAAGAGCCAGATGCACCATTCCGCCATCGCTTAGAATGGCCACAGCAGCTTGCCGTTGCCATTGTAGTCCATCAGTCCACCAGAAACAAGAAGCTTCTGGATTTCCTGCATGGGTTCGGTCTGTCTGTTGATTATAGTCGGATCTTGCGGTTGGAGACACAGCTGGCCAACTCAGTCATAGAGTCTACGACAGAACAGGGTGTATACTTTCCAAGAACCATGCGCATAGGGACGTTTGTCTTCTTTGCAGTGGACAACAGTGACTTCAATGAAGACACACCTGATGGGAAGCGGACACTCCATGCTACAGCCTGGGCACTCTACCAACGACGGGAACATGCACCCTCCACAGATGAACATAGAACACTGACACTACATGACCGAAAGGCCAGACACCGCTCACTCAAGGTTCTGACTGCTCCAGACTTTGTTCCTTGCCAAGCACCAAACAAACAATCTGCCACAGGTACCACATATAGCTTCAAGACACGGTCAAACCCAGATGTCACCAAGCCGTACTCTGCGACGGACACAGTGTGGCTACTTTCACGCACAATCATGCGAACAGCTGAAGCTGAGGACGTACAAGACGACATCATCCCACCAGATGACCAGCTGCAAGCTGCAGAACCCCAGCATGCTGACCCTGTTGGGTCACTCGTCCACGATCCAAAACAACCACCTGGCAGTAGGATCAAGCATCACGATATCCCAACTTGGACAGCCTACAACTCACTGCTCTCCTCTTCGAAGCCTCTGACAGAGGTCAACGCCCTGCCATTGGTAGCAGCACCAGCCCATGAATGGCAAACACTGATAACAGTCTTGAAACAGACACAGCAAATCAACTGCATGGTCATGGGTCCCGATAGGAAGACAGTGATCACCTTAGACATGGCCCTGTATGAGCGAGCCAAACAGCTGGAGATGACCAGAGATGACTGCAAAGGCAAGTGGGTACTGCGACTAGGGGAGATGCACACTGTGATGGCTGCACTGAGGGCTGCTGGGAATGCCATAGAGGACAGTGGTCTTGACGAGGCTTGGTCTGAGGCTGATATCTATGGCCCAACAACGACCAGACAAATACTGGAAGCCAAGCACGTGAAGAGGGCTTTGGAGGCCCACATCACCACTGTCCAAGCCCTCTTCGACCTCTATGTGGACGAATTCTTCCAAGAGCATCCCCATCTGAGGGGCCCATGTACCCAGTCAGCACAACAGGTTGCCCAGAGCTGTCATCTACACAACCGAGAGGAGATGACAAGCGCGCAGAACAACATGCTAGCTGTCCTCGAGTCAAACGAAGTCCTGGAGGCCATGGCAAAGTTTGATGAGAGGAAAGAAGCCAAGAGTCCACTGTTCAAGTTTGTGCGACGCTACATGCGGATGATAATGCTGATATACACATTCATCCGTGCCACCCGTGATGGACAATTTGAGCTTCACCTGTCTTCACTGGATGAGATGTGCATATACTTCTTTGCACATGACAAACAGAAATATGCCAGGCTGACTCCCCGGTACCTTGCAGAGATGAAGGCCCTGAAGATGACAGATCCAGGGATCTACCAAGAGTTCATGGATGGGAACTTCAGTGTCCATAAGAATGAAATCCCCTTCTGTGCTGTAGGTGTGGACCATGCACTGGAGCACATCAACAGGATCATGAAGGTGACAGGGGGTATTGTGGGCATTACCCAGAATGCCAGTGCCCGCGAAAGGTTCTTTCTGACAGCACCAGAGCTGAGTAGGCTTGCTGAAGAAGCCCGTCAGATGGCTGGCTCACAATCAGCTACACGCAAGGAGCACCACGACCTATCAACCACAGTCTGGGCATAAGTGCATATATATATATATGTGTATATATATGTATATGTATGTGTAAAAAAATATATATATGTGTTGGCATAAGTGCGTGAAAATCCAAGATGGCTGCCATAAGAACCCTTTTGATCATATGTAGGTGTATAAATGTGTGTTTATTGGATTAAGTATCCGCAAATATGTACATTTGGACACCAAAATTAACACTCTAGGTCATTTAGAAGCCAAGATAATGACAATTTCGGTTTTCAACAAACGCCATTTTGATAATCCAAAATGGCCGCTATAAAGAACTTGAAAAAAATGGAGACATATTTTTTCTACAACTTCTATCATCCCTAAAGACAACCCAACCAGTGTCCACAAATTAACATTTGAATTCAACGGGAAAACATTGGCCCCCCCACTATGATCTTTTACTTTGATTATTGATAGGATAAGTATATCACGTTTGATTTCCTGCTCCTCCTGCATTAAGTGTTGCTACGGAAGTTGTTTTCACGCCTGTTTGTTTGCCTGTGAGCTTCATATCTCAAAAAGTTATGGATGGATTCAGACAAAACTTGGTGAACAGGTTGGGTGTGTGACGAGAACAAGCCGATTTTGGTTCATGTCCGAATCCAGATCCGGCCTATCAGTGGGATACCAAACATAAACTGTTCAGCCTGGCAGAGAGGTATGCTCTCCTACCAAGTGCCATTCTCATTAAATATTTATTTGTTACTAGCCGAAAGCACCCGGCATTGCCCGGGTTCTTTTTGAATTAATTTACTACTATAATTCAGCTTTTACCTGCAGCCGAAGAAGATTGACTACTATAACTCAGCTCAGCTTTTAATTGCGAAATGGGCCCAGCCCGGCCGAAGCGGCCTCGACTGGCCTCGCCACCCAGCCTATAACCTTCCCGGGGCCCGTCCTGACATTTTTAGTTCTTTTTGAATGAATATATTACTATAATTCAGCTTTTACTCGTGGCCGTAGAAGATTGACTACTATAATTCAGCTCAGCTTTTAATTGGGAAATGGGCCCAGCCTGGCCGAGGCGGCCTCGACCGGCCTCGCCACCTAGCCTAAAACCTTCCCGGGGCCTATCCCGACATTTTTGGTTTCTGAGGTTTCCTCCTATCTTTCACCGTTCAGGAGATTAGTGCGTGCAGACAAACAAACAAAAACTTTATTTTATATATATAACTAGCTGAAAGCACCCGGCGTTGCCCGGGTTCTTTTTGAATGAATTTACTACTATAATTCAGCTTTTACTCGTGGCCGTAGAAGATTGACTACTATAATTTAGCTTAGCTTTTAATTGTGAAATGGTCCCAACCCGGCCGAGGTGGGCCTCGACCGGTCTCGCCACCTAGCCTAAAACCTTCCCGGGGCCTGTCCCGACATTTTTTGTATTAGAGGTTTCCTCCTATCTTTCACGGTTCAGGAGATTAGCACGCGCAGACAAACAAACAAAAACTTTATTTTATAATATAGAGAGAAAAATATAATATAATAATAATAAATAATAAATAATAATAATATATAAATAAAAGATAATGCATTATATACAAAACTTTTTTTGAGTTCTTATGTAGTAATAAAATTCTGTATTGCTTTTGGTGTTTTGTATAAGGTGATGTACTGTTTTGTGATCATCCTGTTTTTTTTTTCCAGGTTTTCTGTTTGGTTTGTTTGAAGCACAAAGGGAGCAACAAGCCAGCCTGGCAGAGGCTTTATCCAATCCAAAACTTATCTCTGCTTTGCTTTTGCGTTTGACAACTGAAAATTCCTCAAATCACATTCTTCCACTGCTGCCAAAAGCAAGAAAAATTGGGCCTCACTTTACATGTTTGATCGTGCACTTTCAAGTGCAGAGGATGGAATTGCGTTGAGTTTGTAACAATGCTGACACATGTATTATCCTTTGCTTGTGATGTCAACTACTTGCCCATTTGCAATCGCTGCTGAGCCACCATGTTTCTGTAGTAAAGCCATACCCATGATATATTGGACTTGCGATGCTAGCGGCTACTGATACTTGTCCGCTTGAGGTTTCTGATAGTGATGAAGTGATTTGCACATATGCTGGTACAGTTGTGCAGGACAATACAAAAGGATCATCACCATTGGACTCGAGCGCTCCGGTTTTACAGGTGAGCAACCCTGAGCACATGCAACCAGTCCGATCTGTGAATCGGGAAGATGGGCATGATGCTAATGCTTCACCAGAAACATCAATTTCCAGATGCCTTTTAAAGCATTCCCATGCCACTGGTTCATGTGTGTTCATGGAAGTTGAGCCGGAGTATGTGGAGCAGAATTTATCGGAGCTGCGGGAGGTACCTGAGCAAATTGATTCATCAGAGCGAAGCAGCGTGTCAAGTGTGAGCACAGAGATATACATAGGCACTGCCTCCATGTGTTCTGGAGCTGAAGCTGCAAGCCCATCAACAGTGCAGGTGGATGAGCACTTGCATGCTGATGACTTTGCCTTTATGGAAGTCAATCTTCACAGGCGGAACAGCTGGGATTGGAATTCTTCCCGAGTTGAAAAGAAGATGTTGTTTGATAAATGTAACACAGGAAGCACAAAACCCCCTATTACTGGCATCTCTGGACTTCTTTCTCGGTAAGGCGGAAAAATACTTGTAAATGATGATTTCGTTGTGAAATATTGGGATTTGTAAAACTCAGCTTATGGCAATAGCGGCCACAATTATGTTGATGAATGTATTCCTTTCTCTAAACTTAAATAAGTAAAAGTTAGGTGTTGCGGTTGTTAAGGGGGCTCAAGGTTCATTTGTTTGTTTTTCGAACTTGTTTTTATTGCACATTAGGTGGGACTTCCGGTCCCTCGGGCAACGAGGCTTGCTTCGATCTCTCCACGGCATCGAAGTTTGAGCGTTTTCCCATTCGTGTCTTTGTCGGGTTTCCGCTGGTTGTTTTGTTGTGTGTGTGTTGTTGTGTGTTTCTGTTTAGTTTTGGTTTTGTGGTTGTTGCGGATTTGTGTGTGATTGGTCGTTTTTTATTCGCGCCTCGTGCGCGGCCTGGTCTTTCCGGGCTCCCTTCCCCCCGTCGGTGTTTTGTGAGTGTAAGTTCTTTCCTTCATAGTATTTGCTTGTTTCTTTGATTTTCTTTTGTCCCCCCTGCCTCTCGCGGGCATCTTACCCTTTGTCCGGCGTTTTTAAAAACAGGACAAACGGATAGACAAAGAAGTCGATATTGATTCTTTCTCCTCCCGGACACGTGCTTGTTCGCTCTCCTTCTCGTCTCGACTTGTGCCCCGCCCCCTGTATCTCGTTTTTCTTCCGCCTCTGCTCCTTCTTTCTCAAATCCACGTTCTTGCTTGGAGACTTTTCCCAGATTGTTTTTCATGGTTTTCATGGTTCTGTTTGGATATTGTTGGAATATGTTTAAACCGCAGCCGTGATGCTGACGCCGCCCTCCCCCCCCCCCCCCCCCCCCCAGAATTTCCATGTTTTAAACGTTTCCCAGTGTACCCTGGTTAGAATGGGTACATCGTATCCCTGCGTGTCGTAAGAGACGACTAAGAGGGTTGGTGTCAGGAAGGGCATCCGGCCATAAAACCATTGCCTCAAAAAGAGAACCATGACAATTACAAGTACATATGGGCAGGGAACAGCCCGAAGTGGAGATCGGTTTCTGATCGGAAGGGTAGGCAGGGCCAGAAATACAAGTTTGTGTGGCAAGGGTGCCTGGAGGGCGTGAATGGTGTTGGTGTCCTGTTTTCTGAGGAGTTTGTAGACAGTGTGGTGAGTGTGACGAGAGTGAGTGATAGGTTGATGATGGTGAAAATGATGATTGGAAAGCTCTTGGTGAACGTCATCTCGGGATATGCTCCGCAGGTTGGTCGAAGTGATGAAGAGAAGGACAAGTTCTGGTGTGCGATAGAGAAGCTGATGGAAAACGTGAAAGATGAGGAAGTTGTTGTGGTGGGAGGAGACCTAAATGGACATGTGCGAAGGAGTATGGATGGTTTTGAGGGAGTTCATGGGGGTTACGGATATGGTGTGAGAAATTGAGAAGGTGAAAGGATTTTGGAGTTTGCTGATGGAGCTGATTTGTTGATTTGTAATACTCAGTTCCAGAAAGAGGATAATAAGCTTGTTACATACACGTCAGGTGGGTCGACGACAACCGTTGACTACCTGATGGTGCGTAGGCGAGATAGGGGGCACCTCCGGGACACAAAGGTGATCCCGGGGGAGGAGGCTGTTTCACAGCACCACTTGGTTGTCTGCGACATAAGGGTGAAAGGTGCGAGGAGAGCTCGGCGGGTGAAGTGCCAACCGAGAATGAAGGTGTGGAGGTTGAAAGAGGTGACAGTAAGGGAGGCATTAAAAGAGAGGCTGAGTAGGGTGGAGGATGATGTGGTTGAGCTTGAAAGTGGTTGGATGTCAATGAAAGCTAGTCTGTTGGGAGCCGTTGGTGAGGTATGTGGATGGACAAAAGGACCACCAAGGCACTCGGAAACATGGTGGTGGGATGATGAAGTTGGAAAGAGGATTGACGAGAAGAGGAAGAAATTCAAGGAGTGGCAGAAGGCGAAGGGTACGGGAGCAGAAACAGCAGAGCATGAAAGTTATAAGGCAGCCAGGAAGGCTGCAAAGAAAGAGGTAGCAAAGGCGCAGGAGGCATGTAGGAAAATGTTCGGAGAACGCTTGGATTCAGAAGAGGGTCAGAAAGCAGTATTCAGGATTGCAAAGCAGATAGCGAAAGAGAGGTGTGATGTGATGGGGGTGAGTTGCTTGAAGGATGAAGTGGGACAAATCGTTGTCGACCCAGATGGAATTAAAGGAAGATGGAAAAGATATATGGAAATGCTGTTGAATACAGAGAATGAATGGGATGGCAACATAGAGAGTAACCCAGTTTTAGGACCGGCAGAGAAGATAACCGAGAAGGAAGTTGAGGAAGCGATAAAAGCAATGAAGAGTGGAAAAGCGGGAGGGCCGACGGGAGTTGTGGGAGATATGTTGAAGGCAGCAGGAAGTTGGGGTGTGAAGAGAATGACAGAGATCTGTAAACTGGTGGTGAAAGAAGGCCGCATTCCAGTGGATTGGGAACTGAGTACCCTCGTCCCTCTATACAAGGGGAAAGGTGACCCTCTGTATTCAGTGTGGCTCGTACCGAGCGATAAAGTTATTGGAGCATGGAATGAAGGTATTGGAAAGGGTGTTGGAGAGGAGGATAAGGAAGAAGGTTAAGATCGACGAAATGCAGTTTGGATTTATGCCAGGAAGAGGAACGACAGACGCGCTCTTTATTGTGAGGCAGTTGCAGGAGAAGTACATGGAGAAGAGGAAGAAGTTGTTTCTTGGGTTTGTTGATCTGGAGAAAGCATTCGATAGGGTTCCACGCAAAGTATTGACATGGGCATTGAGGAAGTTAGGAGTGGAGGAATGGTTGATCAGAGTAGTGATGGCAATGCACAAAAGAGCGCGCACAGCTGTAAGGACGAAGGACGGGAACAGTGGTGAGTTTGAGATGAAGGTGGGAGTGCATCAGGGGTCGGTACTAAGTCCACTACTATTTGTAGCTGTGATGGAGGTGCTGGCTCAGAACGTAAAGGAGGGTTTACCGTGGGAGTTGTATGCAGATGATCTGGTGTTGATTGCGGAAAGTATGGATGGACTGAAGGAAAAGATGAACAAGTGGAAGGAATGTATGGAGACAAAAGGTCTGAAGGTGAATATCGGAAAGACAAAGGTGATGGCAAGTGGTAAAGCATGTGGTGAGGTGGAAAGAACTGGGAAGTGGCCCTGTGCTGTGTGTAGGAAGGGTGTCGGAGTGAACTCCATTCAATGTACAATGTGCGCTGAGTGGGTTCATCAAAAATGTAGTGGCCTGAGAGGGTCATTAACCAGTGTGGCAGCTACATTCAAATGTAAGGTGTGCACAGAGAGAGCTGCAGATGGAGGAAATGCTGAGTTGGATCTTGGAGACGGCGTGAAGCTGGAAGGTGTGAAAACATTTTGCTACCTCGGAGACGTGCTGAATGGAGAAGGTGGATCAGACTCGGCAACGGTTGCTAGAGTGAGATGTGCATGGAAGAAGTTTCGGGAACTGAGTGGCGTGCTGATGATGAGGGGAGTGTCGTTGAAGCTGAAGGGAAAGGTGTATGCTGCATGTGTGAGAAGTGTTATGATTTATGGGAGCGAGACATGGGTCATGAACGTAGAGCAGCAACGAAGGTTGGAAAGGGTGGAAATGCGAATGGTTCGACGGATGTGCGGAGTATCGTTGAGAGAGAGGAAGACAAATTATGAATTGCGAAAGATGATGGGAATAGAGCCTGTGATTGATGCTGTGAAGAGGAACAGGTTGAGATGGTTTGGTCATGTGTTGAGGAAGGATGTAAGTGACTGGTTGAGAAGAGTGATGGAAATGAATGTACAAGGAAGTAGAGGACGGGGAAGACCGAGAAAGACTTGGCTAAAGATGGTCGAAGAAGAAATGCGGGCAAGGGGGTTAACAAGGAGAGATGCAGAAAATAGGGCAAAATGGAGAAGATTTTTATGGGGACTGCAAGGCTAACCCCCGCTCTAGTAGGGAAAATGGCCTTTAAAATGCATGTTGTTGTTGTTGTTTTATTGCACATTAGATGTTTACCCACTCTTTTGGTGGTGTCGGAGGGTATAGAAGGTGAATTTGAAGTAGAGTGCAATATTTTCTGAAGCAAAATAACTGATTAAATTGATACAGCCATGATTTTAGGGCCTAAAATAGTTTGCCACATTATGTGGCAAGAGAGCTTCACAGCATTAACTATATTCCACTACATACTGTACTTGGTCATACTCTCATTCAACTAGTACGATACATAGTTAAAGATGTACTCATGCTCCAATAGCCTGGTGTTGGCTTAGCAGTTAGGGTGCCGGCTTGGGATCCTAGGATCCTCGGTTTGAATCCCGGTCGATCGCTGAATTAATGCGGGGGGGGGGGGGGGGGGCCCGGCCTGTCATCCTTCCGAGGTCGGCAAATTGAGTACCAGCTTGCTGGGATGAATGATCACGGTGTTTACCCCGATTTAGAATAGGTACACCGTATCCCTGCGCATCGTAAGAGGCGACCAAGGGTTGGCGTCAGGAAGGGCATCCGGCCATAAAAACATTGCCTCAAACAGGGAACTATGATTGTCATGGGGCCCGCAAGGCTAACCCCCGCTCTAGTGGGGAAAATGGCCTTAAAACGATCATTCATTCATTCATTCACTCATACTCCATTAGTAAGTAATTAATAGACGTACTCATATTTCGAATTACATTCATGCTCATGTATGTAATTGATAGATGTACTAACCAGACCCGGTGGCATAATAGGTAGAGCGTCCGCTCTGAGTCTGGGAGGTCGGTGGTTCGAACCCGGCCGATTCAGACCATAGACATTAAAATGGTACGTGCTATTTCCTTGGTGCTCAACATTTAAAAGGGTAGAGCACGGACAAACAACGCCAGGAAGGCAATGGCAAACAACCCATTATAACCCTTGCCAAGAAACTTATGTCAGTACTGAATCTGCCTACTGGGAGAACATGGATGTGAATACTTACGTTAAAAAGTACTTGATTAAGACATACTCATGATGTTCAGCATACCTAATGGACGTACTCGCCTCTTGCTGAATGGAGTCGTCAAGGAAGCCAGCAAACTCGGTCTTGTGTGTACTGTGTATATAGATGAAGCTATAGTTGTCATACAGGAAGAATATCTTTATCTGGTGGGGGGGAGATTAAACTTTGCTTTCAATTATAAAATCGTCCCATGCAATAAAAGCTGAATTATGGGATCAAAATTATAACTAGGAGGAAAAAAAACCCCCCAAGTTTCTGCTGCAGTTGCTTAAAAATGCTGGTATAGTCCCCTCACACCATAGGATGCAATTACAAAGAAGTATTTGATTGAGACATTGAAGGAAACAAACCATATATTGCCAGATTTGTGAAATTATGGTGCATTAAATGGTATTCCCATACTCTTTTCATTACAAAGTTATTTTAAATGTTTATGCCGCCACCGCAATTAAGTTGCCAGAGGCATTATGTTCTTGGGTTGTCCTTCTGGCTGTCCGTCCGTCCGTCCATGATAGGTTTTCGTTACCGTGAGAATGGGATTTAAATCAAAATTAGATCAAGTATGTACCATACTCGAAAATTGCAAAGCCTCGACAAAACCAAGTTATCCACAGCCTAGATAGATTCCAAACAAGCTATTGATAGTGTCCCACATTCATGGATTATAAAATGCAGGCAAGTGTACAAATATAACCCCAAATAGTCACACTGATAGAGAAAGCAATGGCACTCTGTAATGCAGGGCTGATACTTTGTCACTTGGAAGAAACAAATGAAATCCCATGAGCAAAGATACGACGTGGTGTCTTCCAAGGTGACAGCCTTTCCCCCTCCTGTTTTGTCTGGCTCTGAACACACTGAGTGGGCTCAAACCAATATATAGCACAATATCTCAAAAGGTTATTGACAGATTCGGACTAAAGTTGGTGGACAGGTGGGGTGTGTGACGAGGACAAATCAATTTGATTTTGGTGAAGATCCGTATCTGGATAAGTGAATTATTTAATTTTTATATGCGGCTCTTCATCATCAAGCGATGAGTCCAAAAACGAACAATATATAGCATGATGTTTCAAAAAGTTGTGGACGACTTTTGACAAAACTAGGTGGATGAGTTGGGTAAGTGGTAAGAACAAGCCGATTAGATTTTGGTTCAGGTACGAATCCAGATCCGACCAATCGGTGGAATACAAAACGTAAACTGTTCAATCTGGCAGAGGTTTGCTCTCTACCACGTGCCATTCTAGTTATTTGTGTGTTTTTAACTAAAAATAGTCATTCCATTTGAATCCCTTTGAATGTCATTGGTGAGTATTGTTTCACCTTTGTTGGAATACCACATTATATTAAATAACGTAAAATTCTGCTGCAACATGTTTACAGGAGTTTATTTATTGGTAAAGATCGGGATCGACTGATTGCTGCCAATGAGAGTGAACCAGGCTGGAAGTTATTTGGCAGAGTTCCTCCACGTGGGATGCCTAACCGAGATCCCAACGCCATCTTGAAGGTAACATTTTAAAAAATATTGTTTTTCCTTTTCAATAATATTTGAAGACAACAGTGCACGATCAATATACATTTGGTCAGTGCTGATGATGTTTCCACCTCAAGATATGTTGTATTCCACAAAACAAAAAAACAAAAATGTTTTAGAAAAATTAAGCAGGAGAACAAAGGTGATTCAATAATTTGTCGTGATACTTCATTGCTACATTGGTTGATGTCATCATATCATGCGGGACTTTCAAAGTGACGCATGAATGCAAAAGAGGCATTTGCGCATGCGCTGTGTGCGCGTTTTCAGTGACTCGGTTTTGCTCGCCGAGCACTTTTAACCTGCCGATGCTCCTCAAAATCTGTAATGCAAATAGTCTTTTGAACACAATTTTCAGCATTTAAAGTAGTGGCAACTTTTTATAATGGTTAACCATCATTGTTGTGTTCCTGGATGCAAATCAGACTCACGGAAATAGTAAATACAAGAAATGTCCGTGGATGAAAAGGATTGAGGTCCTACCATTTCCTGTTGATACAGGCGAGCGGCGGCAGTGTATCACCACGCACATGCACACGCACACATATACATATACATAGACACACACACTTCTCCTTTTAGCAATTAGTAGATACAAAATCTAGTATAATGTGTGTTGTGGCCATGGCACCAAACAAACTATATTTATAACAGCCCTCACAGCTCCTATAGCTCCCACTCCTCAACCCCCCCCCCCCCATGCACCCCCAACATCGCAATAAAATCGTAAATATCACAATTTTAAACTTACCCTATGACCTTCCTATCGGTGTTCAGAGGCACCCAATCCCAATACACAAGCTTTGCTGTATTTTCACATTGCGAAGATGTCCTTTGTTGAAGAGTTGGTTACCACTACTTCGTAATGACACACAGCATCGTCTTTCCAATTGTAGATGCCCATTAAATATATCACCAATCCTGCTATGCCAGCAGGATGCATTACCAGAAGGTTCAAATCCATTCACTGGTAGTGATCCATCAGTGTCGTCTGGAATCGGGTAGCACACACTCGTTCACTCGGGCCTTGCACCGGCCCACATCAGGAGTTTGCAGTACGGGTAGCTACCCTTTCAATGACCTGATAAAGTTCTCCAACTGTTTCGTTGTGCAGAGGTACACCCAATTCTCTCAGGTACTTTTCTTCTTTTTTTATTTTATTTTTTTCTTCTTTTTTTATACAGGATCGAAGCTTGTGAAAGAGCTAACATTTATCACACAAAAAAAAACATATAGACACACAAAACATATAATAAGGGGAGCGGTAGACAAGATGGGGAGAGAAGGGGAAGCACAAACACAACATTTGAGAGCAGGGACATCGGGAGATCTGTGAGAGGGAGAGGGCTTGGGGGGAGGAGGTGTGGGTGGGAGAAGTATAAAACACAAGGACACTGCAAGGACTTCAGGAAAGAGGTTGGGATTTCAAAAAAGTGCATCTGGGGTGAAATTAGCGGGGGTAGAAAATATCAAGGTTTTGGATGGGGGAAGATAAGAGATGGTGGTGAACAGCTGTTTTAAAGACCTGGAGGGAGGAGTGGGATTGAAGAGAGTGAGGGAGTTACATTACAATAAATTATTTACACATTATTTTACTCCACCACATTATTTACACACGAAGGTCAACATCGACAATAATTTTCATTTCTTAGTCAAATTGATGTTAAAACCTGAAATGACTGTTTTGGCCAATCTACCGTCTTATGTTGGGCGCACGCCTCGCTGGGAAGAGGGGCGCATCTTGGCTTGCACCTCCGTGTTTCCACCTTTGAAGGCTATTCTCTGTTGGGAATCAAACCATTTGCATTGAAAATCTTTTTATTCTGTATGCAGAATGGAAAGTAATATGCAAAGGGTCCACCGTCTCCATGGAACATAGTGTAAGGAGTGGTCACATGAGCCAGTATGACCTCAAACAAGGAAATGAGGTAATTTGGTCCATCATTGTCACGTTACCACTCCAATTTTTACCTCGGCTTTAAACAACAATCTATTTGATGGTTTACAAAACTCGGAATAATGCATGTACGTGTGCTCACGCATGATCCACAGCTAGAGTGTGCTAAAATTAGTTTGATCCATGTACTCAAATCGGTTGAAGTTACACCTGCATTAGGGACATGTCAGAGTTCGGTCATATGTAATATGTGCATTGATGGGGCAGTGACTCTACATTACAGAGCAGTATTGGGTAAGGAAGTATCATGCATAACCTCCTGGATAGGCTAGGCCAGGTGGAGTATTTGTGGCAAATAACAGAAAGCTAACTCCAAGGGCCTTTCACTCACTCACCGCAGGCAGGTTGGTGGTCTTTCCGTCTTCTACCGACTCCTCTCTGGCCTTGCCCCCCCAGCTCTCTCTGGGCTCTGTCCCGCAAATATTCCTACAGGTCGCACAAGATCTGCCTGCAACCCTCTTATGGTTAAACTGCCAAAATCAAGACTCTCTGCTCACCTTCGCTCCTTCATTCCTCTTTTCTCCCGCCTCTGGAACAAACTCCCTCACTCTCTTCAATCCCACTCCACCCTCCAGGTCTTTAAAACAGCTGTTCACCACCATCTCTTATCTTCCCCCATCCAAAACCTTGATCTTTTCTATCCCCGATAATTTCACCCCAATTCCACTTTTTGAAATACCAACTTCTGACCTGGAAGTCCTTGGTGTCCTTGTGTTTGATACTTCTCCCACCCCCAACCCCCCCACCCCTTCCCACGCCTCCTCCCCCCGAGCCCTCTCCCTCCCACACATCTCCCTGCTCTCAAATGTTGTGTGCTCTCAAGTGTTTATGTGCTTCCCATTCTCTTGTCTTCCGCTCCCTCTTTTTATATATTTTGTTTGGTTGATTTGTTTGTGAAGTAAATGTCAGCTCTTTCACGAGCCTCGATTCAGTATACAAAAAAAAAAAAAAAAAAAAAAAAAGGCATTTTGAATGGAAATGACATGGATTGTTTGGCCAGAGAACTGTGTACCAGGCAGTATAGTCAGCTGCAGAGGGCCATGGATGGAGGTGGAACACTTTTGTGGGGATTCCGCCCCATGCGTTGGGATGCTCAAATACGGGACCAACTTTATGCTAGAAGGCATTCCCAGAGGAGGTAAAAGCCACGTACATGCAAAGCAGAAAGGACTTCCACTAGAAGAGATACCCAGGCCCTCCTGCTTTGTCACTACTTTGGTGCAGACCATTTGATAGATGGCAGAGGCTCGCTCCTCCTCATGGTCGTTGCTCCTCATGGCAATAGCTCCTCTCGTTTCCAACCCTGTGCCGCACCAGCTTGCATTGTGCCATTGTGGTGCACCCAAGACCAGCTCATGGCAGCACAAGTCATCACCAGTTTCGTTCAACTTTGTTGAGCGAGTCTGGTATTTTTGGTGCCAGAGCTGTGTTCACTTTTATATTAAGTACATGTGCTCCCCTATTTGTTTGGCTTTTGAGTGCCATATCTGTCCATTTGTTTATTAGCCTCAGGTCTGTCTTCTCTCCTGCATTAGTCCTTTAATAAATCATTAATTGTAAGAAACGTCTTCCTGCCTTCTGCCTTTGCATGCATTTGGACCAAACGCCTGTTTCAGAATGTGTTTGTCCAGTCCTTTGGGGTGCATTCAATTGCAAGTGTCATGCTATTAAAGTGTGGATAGAGGCACAAACACTGTCCACTCACTGTTATGTATGAAGACCTTTTGACCATCCATGGGGACCTTGGAGCACCAGGGCGACGGTTGGCATTAGTTGACACGACAATATATATGCATATGTACCTGTATATCCATTCATACCTCCATACACAAATACATGCATACTTATGTATGCATTCATAACACACACACACACACACACACACACACACACACACACACACACACACACACACACACACACACACACACACACACACACCTCAAGGATTTGGCTCCATTCATTCTTCCATCTATCCTTACAAGTCTCACAGTCCCTACCACTGAATAGCATCCTCATAGCATGATGCTGCCACCACTATGCTTCAAGGTAGGGATGGTGTAGATGGGTGATTAGCTGTGCTCAGTTTCTGCCAGATGTAGTGCTTTGCATTCATTCCAAAGAGTTCAATTTTCATCTCATCAAACCACAGAATCTGTCGCCTCGTGCTTTTAGTCTTTCATGTGCCTTTTTGCAAACTCCAGGCGTGCTGTCATGTGCCTTTTTGCAAACTCCAGGCATGCTGTCATGTGCCTTTTCCTCAGGTGTGGCTTCTCTCTGGCCACTCTCCCATAAAGCCTAGATCTATGAAAGACTGCAGAGAGTGTTGCCCTTCCAGCAGGTTCTCCCATCTCAGCCAAGGAACTCTGTGGTTCTGTCTGAGTGGTCATTGGGTTCATGGTCACCTCCGTGACCAAGGTCTTTGTCCGGTTGCTCAGTTTGGTCAGATGGCCAGCTCTAGGAAGAGTCTGGGTAGTTCCATATTCTTTCCATTTCCTAATGATGGAGCTCACTGTGGTCTTGGGCACTTTCAACACTATAAATTGTTTTATCCCCTTCCCCAGATCTATGCCTTCTCACAATTATATCGTGTTGTTCTCCAAAGAGTTCCATGGACTTAATGGTAGACTTTCTGCTCTGGCATGTACTGTCAACTGTGGGACCTTATCTAGAAAGGTGTGTTCCTTTCTAAGTCATGTCCAATCAATTGAATTGGCCACAGGTATACTCCAATGAAGTTGTAGAGACCTCTCCAGGATGATCAAAGGAAAATTGGATGCACATTTCTGAAAAAACATTCCACTTTGACATTGTGGGGTATGTGTAGATCAGTGACATTTTTTTAAAATTAATCCATTTTAAATTCAGGTTGAAACGCAGCAAAATGTGAAAAGTCAAGGGGTGTGAATACTTTCTAAAGGCACTGTACATACATACATACATAGTATGGACTTGTGTTGTTGTAAGTGTTGGTACAGCATGTTGCAGCGTGTGTTTAGGGCTTAATGAAACTTCAGTTTTTTTCTTAAAATAGTAATTATTGTTCCTTCCAGGAGCAATACATGGTGTCAATACCTTCCCCTGGCAGGGCCCAGTGGTAAACACACTTGCACTATTTCACTTAAGCAGGCAAAAATTGCAAGTTATCTCCCCCACTCACGGAATACTCAAATATGAATATTTAACCTATTGTTCTGGGTATACTGTTTAAATGTTTATTAATTTAGTTAATAAATCGACAACAATTGGTCGTTGTTTTTTCACTTTCACAAGGAGTAAATATATATGCTGAATTGGTTTTTGATTTACCTCTTTACAACGAACTCCCATATAACAAAGTTTTAAAATATTCAGTCCCTTGAATTTTGCTAAATGGAGGCTTTACTATACAGGGAAAGATGATGGGCATAGAGCCTGTGATGGATGGATGTCAACTGTGGGACCTTATCTAGAAAGGTGTGTTCCTTTCTAAGTCATGTCCAATCAATTGAATTGGTTGAAATTGAAAGATGATGGGCATAGAGCCTGTGATGGATGCTGTGAAGAGAAACAGTTTGAGATGGTTTGGTCATGTGTTGAGGAAGGATGAAAGTGACTGTTTGAGAAGAGTGATGGAAATGAATGTAGAAGGAAGTAGAGGACGGGGAAGACCAAGAAAGACTTGGCTAAAGATGGTCAAAGAAGAAATGCTGGCAAGGGGGTTAACAAGGGGAGATGCAGAAAATAGGGCAAAATGGAGAAGACATGGGCATTGAGGAAGTTAGGAGTGGAGGAATGGTTGATCAGAGTAGTGATGGCAATGTACAATAGAGCGTGCACAGATGCAAGGACGAAGGACGGGAACAGTGGTGTGTTTGAGGTGAAGGTGGGAGTGCATCAGGGGTCGGTACTAAGTCTACTACTATTTGTAGCTGTGATGGAGGTGCTGGCTCAGAACGTAAAGGAGGGTTTACCGTGGGAGTTGTTGTATGCAGATGATCTGGTGTTGATTGCAGAAAGTATGGATGGACTGAAGGAGAAGATGAACAAATGGAAGGAATGTATGGATAGTGTAGCAGCATAGCAAACCTGTTGTGCATTTTGTGATACAAGCACCAAATTTGGCACAAATGTACATTAATATGTTGCGAACATTTTCAGATATTGGGCCACTTGAAATTCCGTAATTTTTTTTTTCAAATTTTTTCAAATTTCGTAATTTCAAATTTTTCGGGTGACACCGTCACAATTTCGGTCTTCGAGGCCGGCCGATATAGTGGGGCGGCTTAGCCCAAATATTCAAAAGAATTGTGCATTTTGTGATACAAGCACCAAATTTGGCACAAATGTACATTAATATGTTGCGAACATTGTGTGGTCACCAATGAAGACGAGAGTCTGAATTACATGTATGCAAAAGACCTTGTGAACCAGTGAAGCAAATACACGGGTAAGCATGAATTAAATCTAGGGCATGATATAATTTCCGTGATGTTGACCTCTACACTCAATGGTGGAAGGAGGTAATGTTTTGATCCCAGCTTGTCTGTATGTCTGTTTGTCTGTTAGTCCACAAAATTCCAGACAAAGCTTGTAGTAGTGGTAGTTGTAGTGGTAGTGGTGATAACAGAAATTGTTATATAGAACTGAACTTATATTATTATTATATGCAGAAAATAACTTCATTTCTATATGCCCTGCAGTGGACAGGTTAATTGGTTTATGCACTGAAGGGGGTCACCCTGGTGTGCACTGCTGTGTTCTGCCTCACTGAGTTGTTCAGGTATGATGTACTCAGCACAAGCTTCCGGTCGGCCCCGGAGGTGGGGGTGCGGGGCCTGTCACGGAACGTCAAAACAAACGGCCTGCCGGGGCCGCCCAAAAGTCGGGCGTGAGGGGCGCGTCCACTAATGGAACGCCTCTCGCTTCCCAGATCGAGGGCCACGTGGTCAGGAGAACCTCGTCCCTTCCGGTCACACTTTGCCTATCGGCCGGCCTCGAAGACCGAAATTGTGACGGTGTCACCCGAAAAATTTGAAATTACGAAATTTGAAAAAATTTGAAAAAAAAAATTACGGAATTTCAAGTGGCCCAATATCTGAAAATGTTCGCAACATATTAATGTACATTTGTGCCAAATTTGGTGCTTGTATCACAAAATGCACAATTCTTTTGAATATTTGGGCTAAGCCGCCCCACTAGGAGACAAAAGGTCTGAAGGTTTTAGCTCTTTCACGAGCCTCGATCCAGTATACCAAAAAAAAGAGAAAAAAGAAGAAGAAGTGAATATCGGAAAAACGAAGGTGATGGTTAGTGGTAAAGCATGTGGTGAGGTGGAAAGAACTGGGAAGTGGCCGTGTGCTGTGTGCAGGAAGGGTGTCAGAGTGAATTCCATTCGATGTACAATGTGCGCTGAGTGGGTTCATCAAAAATGTTGTGGTTTGAGAGGGTCATTAACCAGTGTGGCAGCTACATTCAAGTGTAAGGTGTGCACAGAGGGAGCTGCAGATGGAGGAAATGTTGAGTTGGATCTTGGAGGCGGCGTGAAGCTGGAAGGTGTGAAAACATTTTGCTACCTCGGAGACATGCTGAATGGAGACGGTGGATCAGATTCGGCAATGGTTGCTAGAGAGAGATGTGCATGGAAGAAGTTTCAGGAACTGAGTGGCGTGCTGACGAGGAGGGGAGTGTCATTGAAGCTGAAGGGAAAGGTGTATGCTGCATGTGTGAGAAGTGTTATGATTTATGGGAGCGAGACATGGGTCATGAACGTAGAGCAGCAACGAAGGCTGGAAAGGGTGGAAATGTGAATGGCTTGGTGGATGTGTGGAGTATCGTTGAGAGTGGAAGACAAATGATGAATTGTGAATGATGATGGGAACAGAGCCTGTGATGGATGCTGTGAACAGAAACAGTTTGAGATGGTTTGGTCATGTGTTGAGGAAGGATGAAAGTGACTGGTTGAGAAGAGTGATGGAAATGAATGTAGAAAGAAGTGGAGGACGGGGAAGACCGAGAAAGACTTGGCTAAAGATGGTCGAAGAAGAAATGCGGTCAAGGGGGTTAACAAGGGGAGATGCAGAAAATAGGGCAAAATGGAGAAGATTGTCATGGGGACCACAAGGCTAACCCCCGCTCTTGCAGGGGAAAATGGCCTTAAAATGCCTGTTGTTGTTGTTGAGGCTTTACTATACAGTATATTGTTGCGTGGACGGTGGACGGCAGCCGTCCGAGCAGAACGCAAAAAATCCCCGTGGCTACCTCCTCGCCCTGTGGACTATTCACAAGTCTATGTTATGGTTTATGCAGGCCCGTGAACTGGTGGGGATAACCAAATTACAATAATTTATCGCCAGGC
>NW_027619511.1:0-40628 GCF_964187855.1 Myxine glutinosa
GAAACCACTTTTGCACTTGTATTAGTGTGGAAAAACCACTTTTCGCACTTGTGTTAGTGTTGAAAAACCACTTTTCGCACTTGTGTTAGTGTTGAAAAACCACTTTTTGCACTTGTGTTAGTGTTGAAAAACCACTTTTCGCACTTGTGTTAGTGTTGAAAAACCACTTTTCGCACTTGTGTTGGTGCAGGAAACCACTTTTGCACTTGTATTAGTGTGGAAAAACCACTTTTCGCACTTGTGTTAGTGTTGAAAAAACACTTTTCGCACTTGTGTTAGTGTTGAAAAACCACTTTTCGCACTTGTGTTGGTGCAGGAAACCACTTTTGCACTTGTATTAGTGTGGAAAAACCACTTTTCGCACTTGTGTTAGTGTTGAAAAACCACTTTTCGCACTTGTGTTAGTGTTGAAAAACCACTTTTCGCACTTGTGTTAGTGTTGAAAAACCACTTTTCGCACTTGTGTTGGTGCAGGAAACCACTTTTGCACTTGTATTAGTGTGGAAAAACCACTTTTCGCACTTGTGTTAGTGTTGAAAAACCACTTTTCGCACTTGTGTTAGTGTTGAAAAACCACTTTTCGCACTTGTGTTAGTGTTGAAAAACCACTTTTCGCACTTGTGTTGGTGCAGGAAACCACTGTTGCACTTGTATTAGTGTGGAAAAAACCTTTTTTGCACTTGTGATAGTGTTGAAAAACCACTTTTCGCACTTGTATTAGTGTTGAAAAACCACTTTTCGCACTTGTGTTAGTGTTGAAACCCACTTTTCGCACTTGTGTTGGTGCAGGAAACCACTTTTGCACTTGTATTAGTGTGGAAAAACACTTTTTGCACTTGTGATAGTGTTGAAAAACCACTTTTCGCACTTGTGTTAGTGTTGAAAAACCACTTTTCGCACTTGTGTTAGTGTTGAAAAACCACTTTTCGCACTTGTGTTGGTGCAGGAAACCACTTTTGCACTTGTATTAGTGTGGAAAAACCACTTTTCGCACTTGTGTTAGTGTTGAAAAAACACTTTTCGCACTTGTGTTAGTGTTGAAAAACCACTTTTCGCAATTGTGTTGGGGAAACCACTTTTGCACTTGTATTAGTGTGGAAAAACCACTTTTCGCACTTGTGTTAGTGTTGGAAAAACCACTTTTCGCACTTGTGTTAGTGTTGAAAAACCACTTTTCGCACTTGTGTTGGTGCAGGAAACCACTTTTGCACTTGTATTAGTGTGGAAAAACCACTTTTCGCAATTGTGTTAGTGTTGAAAAACCACTTTTCGCACTTGTGTTAGTGTTGAAAAACCACTTTTCGCACTTGTGTTAGTGTTGAAAAACCACTTTTCGCACTTGTGTTGGTGCAGGAAACCACTTTTGCACTTGTATTAGTGTGGAAAAAACACTTTTTGCACTTGTGCTAGTGTTGAAAAAACCATTTTTTGCACTTGTGATAGTGTTGAAAAACCACTTTTCGCACTTGTGTTAGTGTGGAAAAACCACTTTTCGCACTTGTGTTAGTGTTGAAAAACCACTTTTCGCACTTGTGTTGGTGCAGGAAACCACTTTTGCACTTGTATTAGTGTGGAAAACCACTTTTCGCAATTGTGTTAGTGTTGAAAAACCACTTTTCGCACTTGTGTTAGTGTTGAAAAACCACTTTTCGCACTTGTGTTAGTGTTGAACAACCACTTTTCGCACTTGTGTTGGTGCAGGAAACCACTTTTGCACTTGTATTAGTGTGGAAAAAACACTTTTTTGCACTTGTGATAGTGTTGAAAAACCACTTTTCGCACTTGTGTTAGTGTTGAAAAACCACTTTTCGCACTTGTGTTAGTGTTGAAAAACCACTTTTCGCACTTGTGTTAGTGTTGAAAAACCACTTTTCGCACTTGTGTTGGTGCAGGAAACCACTTTTGCACTTGTATTAGTGTGGAAAAACCACTTTTCGCACTTGTGTTAGTGTTGAAAAACCACTTTTCGCACTTGTGTTAGTGTTGAAAAACCACTTTTCGCACTTGTGTTAGTGTTGAAAAACCACTTTTTGCACTTGTGTTAGTGTTGAAATACCACTTTTCGCACTTGTGTTGGTGCAGGAAACCACTTTTGCACTTGTATTAGTGTGGAAAAAACCTTTTTTGCACTTGTGATAGTGTTGAAAAACCACTTTTCGCACTTGTGTTAGTGTGGAAAAACCACTTTTCGCACTTGTGTTAGTGTTGAAAAACCACTTTTCGCACTTGTGTTAGTGTTGAAAAACCACTTTTCGCACTTGTGTTGGTTCAGGAAACCACTTTTGCACTTGTATTAGTGTGGAAAAACCACTTTTCGCACTTGTGTTAGTGTTGAAAAACCACTTTTCGCACTTGTGTTAGTGTTGAAAAACCACTTTTCGCACTTGTGTTAGTGTTGAAAAACCACTTTTTCGCACTTGTGTTGGTGCAGGAAACCACTTTTGCACTTGTATTAGTGTGGAAAAAACACTTTTTGCACTTGTGATAGTGTTGAAAAACCACTTTTCGCACTTGTTTTAGTGTTGAAAAACTACTTTCACACTTGTGTTAGTGTTGAAAAACCACTTTTCGCACTTGTGTTAGTGTTGAAAAACCACTTTTCGCACTTGTGTTAGTGTTGAAAAACCACTTTTTGCACTTGTGTTGGTGCAGGAAACCACTTTTGCACTTGTATTAGTGTGGAAAAACCACTTTTCGCACTTGTGTTAGTGTTGAAAAACCACTTTTCGCACTTGTGTTAGTGTTGAAAAACCACTTTTCGCACTTGTGTTGGTGCAGGAAACCACACTTTTGCACTTGTATTAGTGTGGCAAAACCACTTTTCGCACTTGTGTTAGTGTTGAAAAACCACTTTTCGCACTTGTGTTAGTGTTGAAAAACCACTTTTCGCACTTGTGTTAGTGTTGGAAAACCACTTTTCACACTTGTGTTGGTGCAGGAAACCACTTTTGCACTTGTATTAGTGTGGAAAAAACACTTTTTACACTTGTGATAGTGTTGGAAAACCACTTTTCGCACTTGTGTTAGTGTTGAAAAACCACTTTTCGCACAAGTGTTGGTGCAGGAAACCACATTTGCACTTGTATTAGTGTGGAAAAACCACTTTTCGCACTTGTGTTAGTGTTGAAAAACCACTTTTCGCACTTGTGTTAGTGTTGAAAAACCACTTTTCGCACTTGTGTTAGTGTTGAAAAACCACTTTTCGCACTTGTGTTGGTGCAGGAAACCACTTTTGCACTTGTATTAGTGTGGAAAAAACACTTTTTGCATTTGTGATAGTGTTGAAAAACCACTTTTCGCACTTGTGTTAGTGTTGAAAAACCACTTTTTGCACTTGTGTTGGTGCAGGAAACCACTTTTGCACTTGTATTAGTTTGGAAAAACCACTTTTCGCACTTGTGTTAGTGTTGAAAAACCACTTTTCGCACTTGTGTTAGTGTTGAAAAACCACTTTTCGCACTTGTGTTGGTGCAGGAAACCACTTTTGCACTTGTATTAGTGTGGAAAAACCACTTTTCGCACTTGTGTTAGTGTTGAAAAACCACTTTTCGCACTTGTGTTAGTGTTGAAAAAACACTTTTCGCACTTGTGTTAGTGTTGAAAAACCACTTTTCGCACTTGTGTTGGTGCAGGAAATGACTTTTGCACTTGTATTAGTGTGGAAAAACACTTTTTGCACTTGTGATAGTGTTGAAAAACCACTTTTCGCACTTGTGTTAGTGTTGAAAAACCACTTTTCGCACTTGTGTTAGTGTTGAAAAACCACTTTTCGCACTTGTGTTGGTGCAGGAAACCACTTTTGCACTTGTATTAGTGTGGAAAAACCACTTTTCGCACTTGTGTTAGTGTTGAAAAAACACTTTTCGCACTTGTGTTAGTGTTGAAAAACCACTTTTCGCACTTGTGTTGGTGCAGGAAACCACTTTTGCACTTGTATTAGTGTGGAAAAACCACTTTTCGCACTTTTGTTAGTGTTGAAAAACCACTTTTCGCACTTGTGTTAGTGTTGAAAAACCACTTTTCGCACTTGTGTTAGTGTTGAAAAACCACTTTTCGCACTTGTGTTGGTGCAGGAAACCACTTTTGCACTTGTATTAGTGTGGAAAAAACACTTTTTGCACTTGTGCTAGTGTTGAAAAACCACTTTTCGCACTTGTGTTAGTGTTGAAAAACCACTTTTCGCACTTGTGTTGGTGCAGGAAACCACTTTTGCACTTGTATTAGTGTGGAAAAACTACTTTTCGCACTTGTGTTAGTGTTGAAAAACCACTTTTCGCACTTGTGTTAGTGTTGAAAAACCACTTTTCGCACTTGTGTTGGTGCAGGAAACCACTTTTGCACTTGTATTAGTGTGGAAAAACCACTTTTCGCACTTGTGTTAGTGTTGAAAAACCACTTTTCGCACTTGTGTTAGTGTTGAAAAACCACTTTTCGCACTTGTGTTAGTGTTGAAAAACCACTTTTCGCACTTGTGTTGGTGCAGGAAACCACTTTTGCACTTGTATTAGTGTGGAAAAAACCTTTTTTGCACTTGTGATAGTGTTGAAAAACCACTTTTCGCACTTGTATTAGTGTTGAAAAACCACTTTTCGCACTTGTGTTAGTGTTGAAAACCACTTTTCGCACTTGTGTTGGTGCAGGAAACCACTTTTGCACTTGTATTAGTGTGGAAAAACACTTTTTGCACTTGTGATAGTGTTGAAAAACCACTTTTCGCACTTGTGTTAGTGTTGAAAAACCACTTTTCGCACTTGTGTTAGTGTTGAAAAACCACTTTTCGCACTTGTGTTGGTGCAGGAAACCACTTTTGCACTTGTATTAGTGTGGAAAAAACACTTTTTGCACTTGTGCTAGTGTTGAAAAACCACTTTTCGCACTTGTGTTAGTGTTGAAAAACCACTTTTCGCACTTGTGTTGGTGCAGGAAACCACTTTTGCACTTGTATTAGTGTGGAAAAACTACTTTTCGCACTTGTGTTAGTGTTGAAAAACCACTTTTCGCACTTGTGTTAGTGTTGAAAAACCACTTTTCGCACTTGTGTTGGTGCAGGAAACCACTTTTGTACTTGTATTAGTGTGGAAAAACCACTTTTCGCACTTGTGTTAGTGTTGAAAAACCACTTTTTGCACTTGTGTTAGTGTTGAAAAACCACTTTTCGCACTTGTGTTGGTGCAGGAAACCACTTTTGCACTTGTATTAGTGTGGAAAAACCACTTTTCGCACTTGTGTTAGTGTTGAAAAACCACTTTTCGCACTTGTGTTAGTGTTGAAAAACCACTTTTCGCACTTGTGTTAGTGTTGAAAAACCACTTTTCGCACATGTGTTGGTGCAGGAAACCACTTTTGCACTTGTATTAGTGTGGAAAAAAGACTTTTTGCACTTGTGATAGTGTTGAAAAACCACTTTTCGCACTTGTGTTAGTGTTGAAAAACCACTTTTCGCACTTGTGTTAGTGTTGAAAAACCACTTTTCGCACTTGTGTTAGTGTTGAAAAACCACTTTTCGCACTTGTGTTGGTGCAGGAAACCACTTTTGCACTTGTATTAGTGTGGAAAAACCACATTTCGCACTTGTGTTAGTGTTGAAAAACCACTTTTCGCACTTGTGTTAGTGTTGAAAAACCACTTTTCGCACTTGTGTTGGTGCAGGAAACCACTTTTGCACTTGTATTAGTGTGGAAAAACCACTTTTCGCACTTGTGTTAGTGTTGAAAAACCACTTTTCGCACTTGTGTTAGTGTTGAAAAACCACTTTTCGCACTTGTGTTGGTGCAGGAAACCACTTTTGCACTTGTATTAGTGTGGCAAAACCACTTTTCGCACTTGTGTTAGTGTTGAAAAACCACTTTTCGCACTTGTGTTAGTGTTGAAAAACCACTTTTCGCACTTGTGTTAGTGTTGAAAAACCACTTTTCACACTTGTGTTGGTGCAGGAAGCCACTTTTGCACTTGTATTAGTGTGGAAAAAACACTTTTTGCACTTGTGATAGTGTTGGAAAACCACTTTTCGCACTTGTGTTAGTGTTGAAAAACCACTTTTCGCACATGTGTTGGTGCAGGAAACCACATTTGCACTTGTATTAGTGTGGAAAAACCACTTTTCGCACTTGTGTTAGTGTTGAAAAACCACTTTTCGCACTTGTGTTAGTGTTGAAAAACCACTTTTCGCACTTGTGTTAGTGTTGAAAAACCACTTTTCGCACTTGTGTTGGTGCAGGAAACCACTTTTGCACTTGTATTAGTGTGGAAAAAACACTTTTTGCATTTGTGATAGTGTTGAAAAACCACTTTTCGCACTTGTGTTAGTGTTGAAAAACCACTTTTTGCACTTGTGTTGGTGCAGGAAACCACTTTTGCACTTGTATTAGTGTGGAAAAACCACTTTTCGCACTTGTGTTAGTGTTGAAAAACCACTTTTCGCACTTGTGTTATTGTTGAAAAACCACTTTTCGCACTTGTGTTGGTGCAGGTAACCAGTTTTGCACTTGTATTAGTGTGGAAAAACCACTTTTCGCACTTGTGTTAGTGTTGAAAAACCACTTTTCGCACTTGTGTTAGTGTTGAAAAACCACTTTTCGCACTTGTGTTAGTGTTGAAAAACCACTTTTCGCACTTGTGTTGGTGCAGGAAACCACTTTTGTACTTGTATTAGTGTGGAAAAACACTTTTTGCACTTGTGATAGTGTTGAAAAACCACTTTTCGCACTTGTGTTAGTGTTGAAAAACCACTTTTCGCACTTGTGTTAGTGTTGAAAAACCACTTTTCGCACTTGTGTTGGTGCAGGAAACCACTTTTGCACTTGTATTAGTGTGGAAAAAACACTTTTTGCACTTGTGCTAGTGTTGAAAAACCACTTTTCGCACTTGTGTTAGTGTTGAAAAACCACTTTTCGCACTTGTGTTGGTGCAGGAAACCACTTTTGCACTTGTATTAGTGTGGAAAAACTACTTTTCGCACTTGTGTTAGTGTTGAAAAACCACTTTTCGCACTTGTGTTAGTGTTGAAAAACCACTTTTCGCACTTGTGTTGGTGCAGGAAACCACTTTTGCACTTGTATTAGTGTGGAAAAACCACTTTTCGCACTTGTGTTAGTGTTGAAAAACCACTTTTCGCACTTGTGTTAGTGTTGAAAAACCACTTTTCGCACTTGTGTTAGTGTTGAAAAACCACTTTTCGCACTTGTGTTGGTGCAGGAAACCACTTTTGCACTTGTATTAGTGTGGAAAAAACCTTTTTTGCACTTGTGATAGTGTTGAAAAACCACTTTTCGCACTTGTATTAGTGTTGAAAAACCACTTTTCGCACTTGTGTTAGTGTTGAAAACCACTTTTCGCACTTGTGTTGGTGCAGGAAACCACTTTTGCACTTGTATTAGTGTGGAAAAACACTTTTTGCACTTGTGATAGTGTTGAAAAACCACTTTTCGCACTTGTGTTAGTGTTGAAAAACCACTTTTCGCACTTGTGTTAGTGTTGAAAAACCACTTTTCGCACTTGTGTTGGTGCAGGAAACCACTTTTGCACTTGTATTAGTGTGGAAAAAACACTTTTTGCACTTGTGCTAGTGTTGAAAAACCACTTTTCGCACTTGTGTTAGTGTTGAAAAACCACTTTTCGCACTTGTGTTGGTGCAGGAAACCACTTTTGCACTTGTATTAGTGTGGAAAAACTACTTTTCGCACTTGTGTTAGTGTTGAAAAACCACTTTTCGCACTTGTGTTAGTGTTGAAAAACCACTTTTCGCACTTGTGTTGGTGCAGGAAACCACTTTTGTACTTGTATTAGTGTGGAAAAACCACTTTTCGCACTTGTGTTAGTGTTGAAAAACCACTTTTTGCACTTGTGTTAGTGTTGAAAAACCACTTTTCGCACTTGTGTTGGTGCAGGAAACCACTTTTGCACTTGTATTAGTGTGGAAAAACCACTTTTCGCACTTGTGTTAGTGTTGAAAAACCACTTTTCGCACTTGTGTTAGTGTTGAAAAACCACTTTTCGCACTTGTGTTAGTGTTGAAAAACCACTTTTCGCACATGTGTTGGTGCAGGAAACCACTTTTGCACTTGTATTAGTGTGGAAAAAAGACTTTTTGCACTTGTGATAGTGTTGAAAAACCACTTTTCGCACTTGTGTTAGTGTTGAAAAACCACTTTTCGCACTTGTGTTAGTGTTGAAAAACCACTTTTCGCACTTGTGTTAGTGTTGAAAAACCACTTTTCGCACTTGTGTTGGTGCAGGAAACCACTTTTGCACTTGTATTAGTGTGGAAAAACCACATTTCGCACTTGTGTTAGTGTTGAAAAACCACTTTTCGCACTTGTGTTAGTGTTGAAAAACCACTTTTCGCACTTGTGTTGGTGCAGGAAACCACTTTTGCACTTGTATTAGTGTGGAAAAACCACTTTTCGCACTTGTGTTAGTGTTGAAAAACCACTTTTCGCACTTGTGTTAGTGTTGAAAAACCACTTTTCGCACTTGTGTTGGTGCAGGAAACCACTTTTGCACTTGTATTAGTGTGGCAAAACCACTTTTCGCACTTGTGTTAGTGTTGAAAAACCACTTTTCGCACTTGTGTTAGTGTTGAAAAACCACTTTTCGCACTTGTGTTAGTGTTGAAAAACCACTTTTCACACTTGTGTTGGTGCAGGAAGCCACTTTTGCACTTGTATTAGTGTGGAAAAAACACTTTTTGCACTTGTGATAGTGTTGGAAAACCACTTTTCGCACTTGTGTTAGTGTTGAAAAACCACTTTTCGCACATGTGTTGGTGCAGGAAACCACATTTGCACTTGTATTAGTGTGGAAAAACCACTTTTCGCACTTGTGTTAGTGTTGAAAAACCACTTTTCGCACTTGTGTTAGTGTTGAAAAACCACTTTTCGCACTTGTGTTAGTGTTGAAAAACCACTTTTCGCACTTGTGTTGGTGCAGGAAACCACTTTTGCACTTGTATTAGTGTGGAAAAAACACTTTTTGCATTTGTGATAGTGTTGAAAAACCACTTTTCGCACTTGTGTTAGTGTTGAAAAACCACTTTTTGCACTTGTGTTGGTGCAGGAAACCACTTTTGCACTTGTATTAGTGTGGAAAAACCACTTTTCGCACTTGTGTTAGTGTTGAAAAACCACTTTTCGCACTTGTGTTATTGTTGAAAAACCACTTTTCGCACTTGTGTTGGTGCAGGTAACCAGTTTTGCACTTGTATTAGTGTGGAAAAACCACTTTTCGCACTTGTGTTAGTGTTGAAAAACCACTTTTCGCACTTGTGTTAGTGTTGAAAAACCACTTTTCGCACTTGTGTTAGTGTTGAAAAACCACTTTTCGCACTTGTGTTGGTGCAGGAAACCACTTTTGTACTTGTATTAGTGTGGAAAAACACTTTTTGCACTTGTGATAGTGTTGAAAAACCACTTTTCGCACTTGTGTTAGTGTTGAAAAACCACTTTTCGCACTTGTGTTAGTGTTGAAAAACCACTTTTCGCACTTGTGTTGGTGCAGGAAACCACTTTTGCACTTGTATTAGTGTGGAAAAACCACTTTTCGCACTTGTGTTAGTGTTGAAAAACCACTTTTCGCACTTGTGTTGGTGCAGGAAACCACTTTTGCACTTGTATTAGTGTGGAAAAACCACTTTTCGCACTTGTGTTAGTGTTGAAAAACCACTTTTCGCACTTGTGTTAGTGTTGAAAAACCACTTTTCGCACTTGTGTTAGTGTTGAAAAACCACTTTTCGCACTTGTGTTGGTGCAGGAAACCACTTTTGCACTTGTATTAGTGTGGAAAAAACACTTTTTGCACTTGTGCTAGTGTTGAAAAACCACTTTTCGCACTTGTGTTAGTGTTGAAAAACCACTTTTCGCACTTGTGTTAGTGTTGAAAAACCACTTTTCGCACTTGTGTTAATGCAGGAAACCACTTTTGCACTTGTATTAGTGTGGAAAAACCACTTTTCGCACTTGTGTTAGTGTTGAAAAAACACTTTTCGCACTTGTGTTAGTGTTGAAAAACCACTTTTCGCACTTGTGTTGGTGCAGGAAACCACTTTTGCACTTGTATTAGTGTGGAAAAACCACTTTTCGCACTTGTGTTAGTGTTGAAAAACCACTTTTCGCACTTGTGTTAGTGTTGAAAAACCACTTTTCGCACTTGTGTTAGTGTTGAAAAACCACTTTTCGCACTTGTGTTGGTGCAGGAAACCACTTTTGCACTTGTATTAGTGTGGAAAAAACACTTTTTGCACTTGTGCTAGTGTTGAAAAACCACTTTTCGCACTTGTGTTAGTGTTGAAAAACCACTTTTCGCACTTGTGTTGGTGCAGGAAACCACTTTTGCACTTGTATTAGTGTGGAAAAACTACTTTTCGCACTTGTGTTAGTGTTGAAAAACCACTTTTCGCACTTGTGTTAGTGTTGAAAAACCACTTTTCGCACTTGTGTTGGTGCAGGAAACCACTTTTGCACTTGTATTAGTGTGGAAAAACCACTTTTCGCACTTGTGTTAGTGTTGAAAAACCACTTTTCGCACTTGTGTTAGTGTTGAAAAACCACTTTTCGCACTTGTGTTAGTGTTGAAAAACCACTTTTCGCACTTGTGTTGGTGCAGGAAACCACTTTTGCACTTGTATTAGTGTGGAAAAAACCTTTTTTGCACTTGTGATAGTGTTGAAAAACCACTTTTCGCACTTGTATTAGTGTTGAAAAACCACTTTTCGCACTTGTGTTAGTGTTGAAAACCACTTTTCGCACTTGTGTTGGTGCAGGAAACCACTTTTGCACTTGTATTAGTGTGGAAAAACACTTTTTGCACTTGTGATAGTGTTGAAAAACCACTTTTCGCACTTGTGTTAGTGTTGAAAAACCACTTTTCGCACTTGTGTTAGTGTTGAAAAACCACTTTTCGCACTTGTGTTGGTGCAGGAAACCACTTTTGCACTTGTATTAGTGTGGAAAAAACACTTTTTGCACTTGTGCTAGTGTTGAAAAACCACTTTTCGCACTTGTGTTAGTGTTGAAAAACCACTTTTCGCACTTGTGTTGGTGCAGGAAACCACTTTTGCACTTGTATTAGTGTGGAAAAACAACTTTTCGCACTTGTGTTAGTGTTGAAAAACCACTTTTCGCACTTGTGTTAGTGTTGAAAAACCACTTTTCGCACTTGTGTTGGTGCAGGAAACCACTTTTGCACTTGTATTAGTGTGGAAAAACCACTTTTCGCACTTGTGTTAGTGTTGAAAAAACACTTTTCGCACTTGTGTTAGTGTTGAAAAACCACTTTTCGCACTTGTGTTGGTGCAGGAAACCACTTTTGCACTTGTATTAGTGTGGAAAAACCACTTTTCGCACTTGTGTTAGTGTTGAAAAACCACTTTTCGCACTTGTGTTAGTGTTGAAAAACCACTTTTCGCACTTGTGTTAGTGTTGAAAATCCACTTTTCGCACTTGTGTTGGTGCAGGAAACCACTTTTGCACTTGTATTAGTGTGGAAAAACCACTTTTCGCACTTGTGTTGGTGCAGGAAACCACTTTTGCACTTGTATTAGTGTGGAAAAACCACTTTTCGCACTTGTGTTAGTGTTGAAAAACCACTTTTCGCACTTGTGTTAGTGTTGAAAAACCACTTTTCGCACTTGTGTTAGTGTTGAAAAACCACTTTTCGCACTTGTGTTGGTGCAGGAAACCACTTTTGCGCTTGTATTAGTGTGGAAAAAACACTTTTTGCACTTGTGCTAGTGTTGAAAAACCACTTTTCGCACTTGTGTTAGTGTTGAAAAACCACTTTTCGCACTTGTGTTGGTGCAGGAAACCACTTTTGCACTTGTATTAGTGTGGAAAAACTACTTTTCGCACTTGTGTTAGTGTTGAAAAACCACTTTTCGCACTTGTGTTAGTGTTGAAAAACCACTTTTCGCACTTGTGTTGGTGCAGGAAACCACTTTTGCAATTGTATTAGTGTGGAAAAACCACTTTTCGCACTTGTGTTATTGTTGAAAAACCACTTTTCGCACTTGTGTTAGTGTTGAAAAACCACTTTTCGCACTTGTGTTAGTGTTGAAAAACCACTTTTCGCACTTGTGTTGGTGCAGGAAACCACTTTTGCACTTGTATTAGTGTGGATAAAACCTTTTTTGCACTTGTGATAGTGTTGAAAAACCACTTTTCGCACTTGTATTAGTGTTGAAAAACCACTTTTCGCACTTGTGTTGGTGCAGGAAACCACTTTTGCACTTGTATTAGTGTGGAAAAACTACTTTTCGCACTTGTGTTAGTGTTGAAAAACCACTTTTCGCACTTGTGTTAGTGTTGAAAAACCACTTTTCGCACTTGTGTTGGTGCAGGAAACCACTGTTGCACTTGTATTAGTGTGGAAAAATCACTTTTCGCACTTGTGTTAGTGTTGAAAAACCACTTTTCGCACTTGTGTTAGTGTTGAAAAACCACTTTTCGCACTTGTGTTAGTGTTGAAAAACCACTTTTCGCACTTGTGTTGGTGCAGGAAACCACTTTTGCACTTGTATTAGTGTGGAAAAAACCTTTTTTGCACTTGTGATAGTGTTGAAAAACCACTTTTTGCACTTGTATTAGTGTTGAAAAACCACTTTTCGCACTTGTGTTAGTGTTGAAAACCACTTTTTGCACTTGTGTTGGTGCAGGAAACCACTTTTGCACTTGTATTAGTGTGGAAAAACACTTTTTGCACTTGTGATAGTGTTGAAAAACCACTTTTCGCACTTGTGTTAGTGTTGAAAAACCACTTTTCGCACTTGTGTTAGTGTTGAAAAACCACTTTTCGCACTTGTGTTGGTGCAGGAAACCACTTTTGCACTTGTATTAGTGTGGAAAAAACACTTTTTGCACTTGTGCTAGTGTTGAAAAACCACTTTTCGCACTTGTGTTAGTGTTGAAAAACCACTTTTCGCACTTGTGTTGGTGCAGGAAACCACTTTTGCACTTGTATTAGTGTGGAAAAACTACTTTTCGCACTTGTGTTAGTGTTGAAAAACCACTTTTCGCACTTGTGTTAGTGTTGAAAAACCACTTTTCGCACTTGTGTTGGTGCAGGAAACCACTTTTGCACTTGTATTTGTGTGGAAAAACCACTTTTCGCACGTGTGTTAGTGTTGAAAAACCACTTTTCGCACTTGTGTTAGTGTTGAAAAACCACTTTTCGCACTTGTGTTAGTGTTGAAAAACCACTTTTCGCACTTGTGTTGGTGCAGGAAACCACTTTTGCACTTGTATTAGTGTGGAAAAAACCTTTTTTGCACTTGTGATAGTGTTGAAAAACCACTTTTCGCACTTGTACTAGTGTTGAAAAACCACTTTTCGCACTTGTGTTAGTGTTGAAAACCACTTTTCGCACTTGTGTTGGTGCAGGAAACCACTTTTGCACTTGTATTAGTGTGGAAAAACACTTTTTGCACTTGTGATAGTGTTGAAAAACCACTTTTCGCACTTGTGTTAGTGTTGAAAAACCACTTTTCGCACTTGTGTTAGTGTTGAAAAACCACTTTTCGCACTTGTGTTGGTGCAGGAAACCACTTTTGCACTTGTATTAGTGTGGAAAAACCACTTTTCGCACTTGTGTTAGTGTTGAAAAAACACTTTTCGCACTTGTGTTAGTGTTGAAAAACCACTTTTCGCACTTGTGTTGGTGCAGGAAACCACTTTTGCACTTGTATTAGTGTGGAAAAACCACTTTTCGCACTTGTGTTAGTGTTGGAAAAACCACTTTTCGCACTTGTGTTAGTGTTGAAAAACCACTTTTCGCACTTGTGTTGGTGCAGGAAACCACTTTTGCACTTGTATTAGTGTGGAAAAACCTCTTTTCGCACTTGTGTTAGTGTTGAAAAACCACATTTCGCACTTGTGTTAGTGTTGAAAAACCACTTTTCGCACTTGTGTTAGTGTTGAAAAAACACTTTTCGCACTTGTGTTGGTGCAGGAAACCACTTTTGCACTTGTATTGGTGTGGAAAAAACACTTTTTGCACTTGCGCTAGTGTTGAAAAACCACTTTTCGCACTTGTGTTAGTGTTGAAAAACCACTTTTCGCACTTGTGTTGGTGCAGGAAACCACTTTTGCACTTGTATTAGTGTGGAAAAACCACTTTTGCACTTGTATTAGTGTGGAAAAACCACTTTTCGCACTTGTGTTAGTGTTGAAAAACCACTTTTCGCACTTGTGTTAGTGTTGAAAAACCACTTTTCGCACTTGTGTTAGTGTTGAAAAACCACTTTTCGCACTTGTGTTGGTGCAGGAAACCACTTTTGCACTTGTATTAGTGTGGAAAAAACCTATTTTTGCACTTGTGATAGTGTTGAAAAACCACTTTTCGCACTTGTGTTAGTGTTGAAAAACAACTTTTCGCACTTGTGTTAGTGTTGAAAAACCACTTTTCGCACTTGTGTTAGTGTTGAAAAACCACTTTTCGCACTTGTGTTGGTGCAGGAAACCACTTTCGCACTTGTATTAGTGTGGAAAAACTACTTTTCGCACTTGTGTTAGTGTTGAAAAACCACTTTTCGCACTTGTGTTAGTGTTGAAAAACCACTTTTCGCACTTGTGTTGGTGCAGGAAACCACTTTTGCACTTGTATTAGTGTGGAAAAACCACTTTTCGCACTTGTGTTAGTGTTGAAAAAACACTTTTCGCACTTGTGTTAGTGTTGAAAAACCACTTTTCGCACTTGTGTTGGTGCAGGAAACCACTTCTGCACTTGTATTAGTGTGGAAAAACCACTTTTCGCACTTGTGTTAGTGTTGAAAAACCACTTTTCGCACTTGTGTTAGTGTTGAAAAACCACTTTTCGCACTTGTGTTAGTGTTGAAAAACCACTTTTCGCACTTGTGTTGGTGCAGGAAACCACTTTTGCACTTGTATTAGTGTGGTAAAAACACTTTTTGCACTTGTGCTAGTGTTGAAAAACCACTTTTCGCACTTGTGTTAGTGTTGAAAAACCACTTTTCGCACTTGTGTTGGTGCAGGAAACCACTTTTGCACTTGTATTAGTGTGGAAAAACCACTTTTCGCACTTGTGTTAGTGTTGAAAAACCACTTTTCGCACTTGTGTTAGTGTTGAAAAAACACTTTTCGCACTTGTGTTGGTGCAGGAAACCACTTTTGCACTTGTATTAGTGTGGAAAAACCACTTTTCGCACTTGTGTTAGTGTTGAAAAACCACTTTTCGCACTTGTGTTAGTGTTGAAAAACCACTTTTCGCACTTGTGTTAGTGTTGAAAAACCACTTTTCGCACTTGTGTTGGTGCAGGAAACCACTTTTGCACTTGTATTAGTGTGGAAAAAACACTTTTTGCACTTGTGATAGTGTTGAAAAACCACTTTTCGCACTTGTGTTAGTGTTGAAAAACCACTTTTCGCACTTGTGTTAGTGTTGAAAAACCACTTTTCGCACTTGTGTTAGTGTTGAAAAACCACTTTTCGCACTTGTGTTGGTGCAGGAAACCACTTTTGCACTTGTATTAGTGTGGAAAAACCACATTTCGCACTTGTGTTAGTGTTGAAAAACCACTTTTCGCACTTGTGTTAGTGTTGAAAAACCACTTTTCGCACTTGTGTTGGTGCAGGAAACCACTTTTGCACTTGTATTAGTGTGGAAAAACCACTTTTCGCACTTGTGTTAGTGTTGAAAAACCACTTTTCGCACTTGTGTTAGTGTTGAAAAACCACTTTTCGCACTTGTGTTGGTGCAGGAAACCACTTTTGCACTTGTATTAGTGTGGCAAAACCACTTTTCGCACTTGTGTTTGTGTTGAAAAACCACTTTTCGCACTTGTGTTAGTGTTGAAAAACCACTTTTCGCACTTGTGTTAGTGTTGAAAAACCACTTTTCACACTTGTGTTGGTGCAGGAAGCCACTTTTGCACTTGTATTAGTGTGGAAAAAACACTTTTTGCACTTGTGATAGTGTTGGAAAACCACTTTTCGCACTTGTGTTAGTGTTGAAAAACCACTTTTCGCACATGTGTTGGTGCAGGAAACCACATTTGCACTTGTATTAGTGTGGAAAAACCACTTTTCGCACTTGTGTTAGTGTTGAAAAACCACTTTTCGCACTTGTGTTAGTGTTGAAAAACCACTTTTCGCACTTGTGTTAGTGTTGAAAAACCACTTTTCGCACTTGTGTTAGTGTTGAAAAACCACTTTTCGCACTTGTGTTGGTGCAGGAAACCACTTTTGCACTTGTATTAGTGTGGAAAAAACACTTTTTGCATTTATGATAGTGTTGAAAAACCACTTTTCGCACTTGTGTTAGTGTTGAAAAACCACTTTTTGCACTTGTGTTGGTGCAGGAAACCACTTTTGCACTTGTATTAGTGTGGAAAAACCACTTTTCGCACTTGTGTTAGTGTTGAAAAACCACTTTTCGCACTTGTGTTAGTGTTGAAAAACCACTTTCGCACTTGTGTTGGTGCAGGTAACCAGTTTTGCACTTGTATTAGTGTGGAAAAACCACTTTTCGCACTTGTGTTAGTGTTGAAAAACCACTTTTCGCACTTGTGTTAGTGTTGAAAAACCACTTTTCGCACTTGTGTTAGTGTTGAAAAACCACTTTTCGCACTTGTGTTGGTGCAGGAAACCACTTTTGCACTTGTATTAGTGTGGAAAAACACTTTTTGCACTTGTGATAGTGTTGAAAAACCACTTTTCGCACTTGTGTTAGTGTTGAAAAACCACTTTTCGCACTTGTGTTAGTGTTGAAAAACCACTTTTCGCACTTGTGTTGGTGCAGGAAACCACTTTTGCACTTGTATTAGTGTGGAAAAACCACTTTTCGCACTTGTGTTAGTGTTGAAAAAACACTTTTCGCACTTGTGTTAGTGTTGAAAAACCACTTTTCGCACTTGTGTTAGTGTTGAAAAACCACTTTTCGCACTTGTGTTGGTGCAGGAAACCACTTTTGCACTTGTATTAGTGTGGAAAAACCACTTTTCGCACTTGTGTTGGTGCAGGAAACCACTTTTGCACTTGTATTAGTGTGGAAAAACCACTTTTCGCACTTGTGTTAGTGTTGAAAAACCACTTTCGCACTTGTGTTAGTGTTGAAAAACCACTTTTCGCATTTGTGTTGGTGCAGGAAACCACTTTTGCACTTGTATTATTGTGGCAAAACCACTTTCGCACTTGTGTTAGTGTTGAAAAACCACTTTTCGCACTTGTGTTAGTGTTGAAAAACCACTTTTCGCACTTGTGTTAGTGTTGACAAACCACTTTTCACACTTGTGTTGGTGCAGGAAACCACTTTTGCACTTGTATTAGTGTGGAAAAAAACACTTTTTGCACTTGTGATAGTGTTGGAAAACCACTTTCGCACTTGTGTTAGTGTTGAAAAAACCACTTTTCGCACAAGTGTTGGTGCAGGAAACCACATTTGCACTTGTATTAGTGTGGAAAAACCACTTTTCGCACTTGTGTTAGTGTTGAAAAACCACTTTTCGCACTTGTGTTAGTGTTGAAAAACCACTTTTCGCACTTGTGTTAGTGTTGAAAAACCACTTTTCGCACTTGTGTTGTGCAGGTAACCAGTTTTGCACTTGTATTAGTGTGGAAAAACCACTTTTCGCACTTGTGTTAGTGTTGAAAAACCACTTTTCGCACTTGTGTTAGTGTTGAAAAACCACTTTTCGCACTTGTGTTAGTGTTGAAAAACCACTTTTCGCACTTGTGTTGGTGCAGGAAACCACTTTTGCACTTGTATTAGTGTGGAAAAAACACTTTTTGCACTTGTGATAGTGTTGAAAAAACCACTTTTCGCACTTGTGTTAGTGTTGAAAAACCACTTTTCGCACTTGTGTTAGTGTTGAAAAACCACTTTTCGCACTTGTGTTGGTGCAGGAAACCACTTTTGCACTTGTATTAGTGTGGAAAAACCACTTTTCGCACTTGTGTTAGTGTTGAAAAAACACTTTTCGCACTTGTGTTAGTGTTGAAAAACCACTTTTCGCACTTGTGTTGGTGCAGGAAACCACTTTTGCACTTGTATTAGTGTGGAAAAACCACTTTTCGTACTTGTGTTAGTGTTGAAAAACCACTTTTCGCACTTGTGTTAGTGTTGAAAAACCACTTTTCACACTTGTGTTAGTGTTGAAAAACCACTTTTCGCACTTGTGTTGGTGCAGGAAACCACTTTTGCACTTGTATTAGTGTGGAAAAAACACTTTTTGCACTTGTGCTAGTGTTGAAAAACCACTTTTCGCACTTGTGTTAGTGTTGAAAAACCACTTTTCGCACTTGTGTTAGTGTTGAAAAACCACTTTTCGCACTTGTGTTAGTGTTGAAAAAACCACTTTTCGCACTTGTGTTGGTGCAGGAAACCACTTTTGCACTTGTATTAGTGTGGAAAAACCACTTTTCGCACTTGTGTTAGTGTTGAAAAACCACTTTTCGCTGTGTTAGTGTTGAAAAACCACTTTTCGCACTTGTGTTAGTGTTGAAAAACCACTTTTCGCACTTGTGTTGGTGCAGGAAACCACTTTTGCACTTGTATTAGTGTGGAAAAAACCTTTTTTGCACTTGTGATAGTGTTGAAAAACCACTTTTCGCACTTGTATTAGTGTTGAAAAACCACTTTTCGCACTTGTGTTAGTGTTGAAAACCACTTTTCGCACTTGTGTTGGTGCAGGAAACCACTTTTGCACTTGTATTAGTGTGGAAAAACACTTTTTGCACTTGTGATAGTGTTGAAAAACCACTTTTCGCACTTGTGTTAGTGTTGAAAAACCACTTTTCGCACTTGTGTTAGTGTTGAAAAACCACTTTTCGCACTTGTGTTGGTGCAGGAAACCACTTTTGCACTTGTATTAGTGTGGAAAAAACACTTTTTGCACTTGTGCTAGTGTTGAAAAACCACTTTTCGCACTTGTGTTAGTGTTGAAAAACCACTTTTCGCACTTGTGTTGGTGCAGGAAACCACTTTTGCACTTGTATTAGTGTGGAAAAACTACTTTTCGCACTTGTGTTAGTGTTGAAAAACCACTTTTCGCACTTGTGTTAGTGTTGAAAAACCACTTTTCGCACTTGTGTTGGTGCAGGAAACCACTTTTGTACTTGTATTAGTGTGGAAAAACCACTTTTCGCACTTGTGTTAGTGTTGAAAAACCACTTTTTGCACTTGTGTTAGTGTTGAAAAACCACTTTTCGCACTTGTGTTGGTGCAGGAAACCACTTTTGCACTTGTATTAGTGTGGAAAAACCACTTTTCGCACTTGTGTTAGTGTTGAAAAACCACTTTTCGCACTTGTGTTAGTGTTGAAAAACCACTTTTCGCACTTGTGTTAGTGTTGAAAAACCACTTTTCGCACATGTGTTGGTGCAGGAAACCACTTTTGCACTTGTATTAGTGTGGAAAAAAGACTTTTTGCACTTGTGATAGTGTTGACAAACCACTTTTCGCACTTGTGTTAGTGTTGAAAAACCACTTTTCGCACTTGTGTTAGTGTTGAAAAACCACTTTTCGCACTTGTGTTAGTGTTGAAAAACCACTTTTCGCACTTGTGTTGGTGCAGGAAACCACTTTTGCACTTGTATTAGTGTGGAAAAACCACATTTCGCACTTGTGTTAGTGTTGAAAAACCACTTTTCGCACTTGTGTTAGTGTTGAAAAACCACTTTTCGCACTTGTGTTGGTGCAGGAAACCACTTTTGCACTTGTGTTAGTGTTGAAAAACCACTTTTCGCACTTGTGTTGGTGCAGGAAACCACTTTTGCACTTGTATTAGTGTGGAAAAAACCTATTTTTGCACTTGTGATAGTGTTGAAAAACCACTTTTCGCACTTGTGTTAGTGTTGAAAAACAACTTTTCGCACTTGTGTTAGTGTTGAAAAACCACTTTTCGCACTTGTGTTAGTGTTGAAAAACCACTTTTCGCACTTGTGTTGGTGCAGGAAACCACTTTCGCACTTGTATTAGTGTGGAAAAACTACTTTTCGCACTTGTGTTAGTGTTGAAAAACCACTTTTCGCACTTGTGTTAGTGTTGAAAAACCACTTTTCGCACTTGTGTTGGTGCAGGAAACCACTTTTGCACTTGTATTAGTGTGGAAAAACCACTTTTCGCACTTGTGTTAGTGTTGAAAAAACACTTTTCGCACTTGTGTTAGTGTTGAAAAACCACTTTTCGCACTTGTGTTGGTGCAGGAAACCACTTTTGCACTTGTATTAGTGTGGAAAAACCACTTTTCGCACTTGTGTTAGTGTTGAAAAACCACTTTTCGCACTTGTGTTAGTGTTGAAAAACCACTTTTCGCACTTGTGTTGGTGCAGGAAACCACTTTTGCACTTGTATTAGTGTGGTAAAAACACTTTTTGCACTTGTGCTAGTGTTGAAAAACCACTTTTCGCACTTGTGTTAGTGTTGAAAAACCACTTTTCGCACTTGTGTTGGTGCAGGAAACCACTTTTGCACTTGTATTAGTGTGGAAAAACCACTTTTCGCACTTGTGTTAGTGTTGAAAAACCACTTTTCGCACTTGTGTTAGTGTTGAAAAAACACTTTTCGCACTTGTGTTGGTGCAGGAAACCACTTTTGCACTTGTATTAGTGTGGAAAAACCACTTTTCGCACTTGTGTTAGTGTTGAAAAACCACTTTTCGCACTTGTGTTAGTGTTGAAAAACCACTTTTCGCACTTGTGTTAGTGTTGAAAAACCACTTTTCGCACTTGTGTTGGTGCAGGAAACCACTTTTGCACTTGTATTAGTGTGGAAAAAACACTTTTTGCACTTGTGATAGTGTTGAAAAACCACTTTTCGCACTTGTGTTAGTGTTGAAAAACCACTTTTCGCACTTGTGTTAGTGTTGAAAAACCACTTTTCGCACTTGTGTTAGTGTTGAAAAACCACTTTTCGCACTTGTGTTGGTGCAGGAAACCACTTTTGCACTTGTATTAGTGTGGAAAAACCACATTTCGCACTTGTGTTAGTGTTGAAAAACCACTTTTCGCACTTGTGTTAGTGTTGAAAAACCACTTTTCGCACTTGTGTTGGTGCAGGAAACCACTTTTGCACTTGTATTAGTGTGGAAAAACCACTTTTCGCACTTGTGTTAGTGTTGAAAAACCACTTTTCGCACTTGTGTTAGTGTTGAAAAACCACTTTTCGCACTTGTGTTGGTGCAGGAAACCACTTTTGCACTTGTATTAGTGTGGCAAAACCACTTTTCGCACTTGTGTTTGTGTTGAAAAACCACTTTTCGCACTTGTGTTAGTGTTGAAAAACCACTTTTCGCACTTGTGTTAGTGTTGAAAAACCACTTTTCACACTTGTGTTGGTGCAGGAAGCCACTTTTGCACTTGTATTAGTGTGGAAAAACACTTTTTGCACTTGTGATAGTGTTGGAAAACCACTTTTCGCACTTGTGTTAGTGTTGAAAAACCACTTTTCGCACATGTGTTGGTGCAGGAAACCACATTTGCACTTGTATTAGTGTGGAAAAACCACTTTTCGCACTTGTGTTAGTGTTGAAAAACCACTTTTCGCACTTGTGTTAGTGTTGAAAAACCACTTTTCGCACTTGTGTTAGTGTTGAAAAACCACTTTTCGCACTTGTGTTAGTGTTGAAAAACCACTTTTCGCACTTGTGTTGGTGCAGGAAACCACTTTTGCACTTGTATTAGTGTGGAAAAAACACTTTTTGCATTTATGATAGTGTTGAAAAACCACTTTTCGCACTTGTGTTAGTGTTGAAAAACCACTTTTTGCACTTGTGTTGGTGCAGGAAACCACTTTTGCACTTGTATTAGTGTGGAAAAACCACTTTTCGCACTTGTGTTAGTGTTGAAAAACCACTTTTCGCACTTGTGTTAGTGTTGAAAAACCACTTTTCGCACTTGTGTTGGTGCAGGTAACCAGTTTTGCACTTGTATTAGTGTGGAAAAAACACTTTTCGCACTTGTGTTAGTGTTGAAAAACCACTTTTCGCACTTGTGTTAGTGTTGAAAAACCACTTTTCGCACTTGTGTTAGTGTTGAAAAACCACTTTTCGCACTTGTGTTGGTGCAGGAAACCACTTTTGCACTTGTATTAGTGTGGAAAAACACTTTTTGCACTTGTGATAGTGTTGAAAAACCACTTTTCGCACTTGTGTTAGTGTTGAAAAACCACTTTTCGCACTTGTGTTAGTGTTGAAAAACCACTTTTCGCACTTGTGTTGGTGCAGGAAACCACTTTTGCACTTGTATTAGTGTGGAAAAACCACTTTTCGCACTTGTGTTAGTGTTGAAAAAACACTTTTCGCACTTGTGTTAGTGTTGAAAAACCACTTTTCGCACTTGTGTTAGTGTTGAAAAACCACTTTTCGCACTTGTGTTGGTGCAGGAAACCACTTTTGCACTTGTATTAGTGTGGAAAAACCACTTTTCGCACTTGTGTTGGTGCAGGAAACCACTTTTGCACTTGTATTAGTGTGGAAAAACCACTTTTCGCACTTGTGTTAGTGTTGAAAAACCACTTTTCGCACTTGTGTTAGTGTTGAAAAACCACTTTTCGCACTTGTGTTGGTGCAGGAAACCACTTTTGCACTTGTATTAGTGTGGCAAAACCACTTTTCGCACTTGTGTTAGTGTTGAAAAACCACTTTTCGCACTTGTGTTAGTGTTGAAAAACCACTTTTCGCACTTGTGTTAGTGTTGAAAAACCACTTTTCACACTTGTGTTGGTGCAGGAAACCACTTTTGCACTTGTATTAGTGTGGAAAAAACACTTTTTGCACTTGTGATAGTGTTGGAAAACCACTTTTCGCACTTGTGTTAGTGTTGAAAAACCACTTTTCGCACAAGTGTTGGTGCAGGAAACCACATTTGCACTTGTATTAGTGTGGAAAAACCACTTTTCGCACTTGTGTTAGTGTTGAAAAACCACTTTTCGCACTTGTGTTAGTGTTGAAAAACCACTTTTCGCACTTGTGTTAGTGTTGAAAAACCACTTTTCGCACTTGTGTTGGTGCAGGTAACCAGTTTTGCACTTGTATTAGTGTGGAAAAACCACTTTTCGCAATTGTGTTAGTGTTGAAAAACCACTTTTCGCACTTGTGTTAGTGTTGAAAAACCACTTTTCGCACTTGTGTTAGTGTTGAAAAACCACTTTTCGCACTTGTGTTGGTGCAGGAAACCACTTTTGCACTTGTATTAGTGTGGAAAAACACTTTTTGCACTTGTGATAGTGTTGAAAAACCACTTTTCGCACTTGTGTTAGTGTTGAAAAACCACTTTTCGCACTTGTGTTAGTGTTGAAAAACCACTTTTCGCACTTGTGTTGGTGCAGGAAACCACTTTTGCACTTGTATTAGTGTGGAAAAACCACTTTTCGCACTTGTGTTAGTGTTGAAAAAACACTTTTCGCACTTGTGTTAGTGTTGAAAAACCACTTTTCGCACTTGTGTTGGTGCAGGAAACCACTTTTGCACTTGTATTAGTGTGGAAAAACCACTTTTCGTACTTGTGTTAGTGTTGAAAAACCACTTTTCGCACTTGTGTTAGTGTTGAAAAACCACTTTTCACACTTGTGTTAGTGTTGAAAAACCACTTTTCGCACTTGTGTTGGTGCAGGAAACCACTTTTGCACTTGTATTAGTGTGGAAAAAACACTTTTTGCACTTGTGCTAGTGTTGAAAAACCACTTTTCGCACTTGTGTTAGTGTTGAAAAACCACTTTTCGCACTTGTGTTAGTGTTGAAAAACCACTTTTCGCACTTGTGTTAGTGTTGAAAAACCACTTTTCGCACTTGTGTTGGTGCAGGAAACCACTTTTGCACTTGTATTAGTGTGGAAAAACCACTTTTCGCACTTGTGTTAGTGTTGAAAAACCACTTTTCGCACTTGTGTTAGTGTTGAAAAACCACTTTTCGCACTTGTGTTAGTGTTGAAAAACCACTTTTCGCACTTGTGTTGGTGCAGGAAACCACTTTTGCACTTGTATTAGTGTGGAAAAAACCTTTTTTGCACTTGTGATAGTGTTGAAAAACCACTTTTCGCACTTGTATTAGTGTTGAAAAACCACTTTTCGCACTTGTGTTAGTGTTGAAAACCACTTTTCGCACTTGTGTTGGTGCAGGAAACCACTTTTGCACTTGTATTAGTGTGGAAAAACACTTTTTGCACTTGTGATAGTGTTGAAAAACCACTTTTCGCACTTGTGTTAGTGTTGAAAAACCACTTTTCGCACTTGTGTTAGTGTTGAAAAACCACTTTTCGCACTTGTGTTGGTGCAGGAAACCACTTTTGCACTTGTATTAGTGTGGAAAAAACACTTTTTGCACTTGTGCTAGTGTTGAAAAACCACTTTTCGCACTTGTGTTAGTGTTGAAAAACCACTTTTCGCACTTGTGTTGGTGCAGGAAACCACTTTTGCACTTGTATTAGTGTGGAAAAACTACTTTTCGCACTTGTGTTAGTGTTGAAAAACCACTTTTCGCACTTGTGTTAGTGTTGAAAAACCACTTTTCGCACTTGTGTTGGTGCAGGAAACCACTTTTGTACTTGTATTAGTGTGGAAAAACCACTTTTCGCACTTGTGTTAGTGTTGAAAACCACTTTTTGCACTTGTGTTAGTGTTGAAAAACCACTTTTCGCACTTGTGTTGGTGCAGGAAACCACTTTTGCACTTGTATTAGTGTGGAAAAAACCACTTTTCGCACTTGTGTTAGTGTTGAAAAACCACTTTTCGCACTTGTGTTAGTGTTGAAAAACCACTTTTCGCACTTGTGTTAGTGTTGAAAAACCACTTTTCGCACATGTGTTGGTGCAGGAAACCACTTTTGCACTTGTATTAGTGTGGAAAAAAGACTTTTTGCACTTGTGATAGTGTTGAAAAACCACTTTTCGCACTTGTGTTAGTGTTGAAAAACCACTTTTCGCACTTGTGTTAGTGTTGAAAAACCACTTTTCGCACTTGTGTTAGTGTTGAAAAACCACTTTTCGCACTTGTGTTGGTGCAGGAAACCACTTTTGCACTTGTATTAGTGTGGAAAAACCACATTTCGCACTTGTGTTAGTGTTGAAAAACCACTTTTCGCACTTGTGTTAGTGTTGAAAAACCACTTTTCGCACTTGTGTTGGTGCAGGAAACCACTTTTGCACTTGTATTAGTGTGGAAAAACCACTTTTCGCACTTGTGTTAGTGTTGAAAAACCACTTTTCGCACTTGTGTTAGTGTTGAAAAACCACTTTTCGCACTTGTGTTGGTGCAGGAAACCACTTTTGCACTTGTATTAGTGTGGCAAAACCACTTTTCGCACTTGTGTTAGTGTTGAAAAACCACTTTTCGCACTTGTGTTAGTGTTGAAAAACCACTTTTCGCACTTGTGTTAGTGTTGAAAAACCACTTTTCACACTTGTGTTGGTGCAGGAAGCCACTTTTGCACTTGTATTAGTGTGGAAAAAACACTTTTTGCACTTGTGATAGTGTTGGAAAACCACTTTTCGCACTTGTGTTAGTGTTGAAAAACCACTTTTCGCACATGTGTTGGTGCAGGAAACCACATTTGCACTTGTATTAGTGTGGAAAAACCACTTTTCGCACTTGTGTTAGTGTTGAAAAACCACTTTTCGCACTTGTGTTAGTGTTGAAAAACCACTTTTCGCACTTGTGTTAGTGTTGAAAAACCACTTTTCGCACTTGTGTTGGTGCAGGAAACCACTTTTGCACTTGTATTAGTGTGGAAAAAACACTTTTTGCATTTGTGATAGTGTTGAAAAACCACTTTTCGCACTTGTGTTAGTGTTGAAAAACCACTTTTTGCACTTGTGTTGGTGCAGGAAACCACTTTTGCACTTGTATTAGTGTGGAAAACCACTTTTCGCACTTGTGTTAGTGTTGAAAAACCACTTTTCGCACTTGTGTTAGTGTTGAAAAACCACTTTTCGCACTTGTGTTGGTGCAGGTAACCAGTTTTGCACTTGTATTAGTGTGGAAAAACCACTTTTCGCACTTGTGTTAGTGTTGAAAAACCACTTTTCGCACTTGTGTTAGTGTTGAAAAACCACTTTTCGCACTTGTGTTAGTGTTGAAAAACCACTTTTCGCACTTGTGTTGGTGCAGGAAACCACTTTTGTACTTGTATTAGTGTGGAAAAACACTTTTTGCACTTGTGATAGTGTTGAAAAACCACTTTTCGCACTTGTGTTAGTGTTGAAAAACCACTTTTCGCACTTGTGTTAGTGTTGAAAAACCACTTTTCGCACTTGTGTTGGTGCAGGAAACCACTTTTGCACTTGTATTAGTTTGGAAAAACCACTTTTCGCACTTGTGTTAGTGTTGAAAAACCACTTTTCGCACTTGTGTTGGTGCAGGAAACCACTTTTGCACTTGTATTAGTGTGGAAAAACCACTTTTCGCACTTGTGTTAGTGTTGAAAAACCACTTTTCGCACTTGTGTTAGTGTTGAAAAACCACTTTTCGCACTTGTGTTAGTGTTGAAAAACCACTTTTCGCACTTGTGTTGGTGCAGGAAACCACTTTTGCACTTGTATTAGTGTGGAAAAAACACTTTTTGCACTTGTGCTAGTGTTGAAAAACCACTTTTCGCACTTGTGTTAGTGTTGAAAAACCACTTTTCGCACTTGTGTTAGTGTTGAAAAACCACTTTTCGCACTTGTGTTGGTGCAGGAAACCACTTTTGCACTTGTATTAGTGTGGAAAACCACTTTTCGCACTTGTGTTAGTGTTGAAAAAACACTTTTCGCACTTGTGTTAGTGTTGAAAAACCACTTTTCGCACTTGTGTTGGTGCAGGAAACCACTTTTGCACTTGTATTAGTGTGGAAAAACCACTTTTCGCACTTGTGTTAGTGTTGAAAAACCACTTTTCGCACTTGTGTTAGTGTTGAAAAACCACTTTTCGCACTTGTGTTAGTGTTGAAAAACCACTTTTCGCACTTGTGTTGGTGCAGGAAACCACTTTTGCACTTGTATTAGTGTGGAAAAAACACTTTTTGCACTTGTGCTAGTGTTGAAAAAACACTTTTCGCACTTGTGTTAGTGTTGAAAAACCACTTTTCGCACTTGTGTTGGTGCAGGAAACCACTTTTGCACTTGTATTAGTGTGGAAAAACTACTTTTCGCACTTGTGTTAGTGTTGAAAAACACTTTTCGCACTTGTGTTAGTGTTGAAAAACCACTTTTCGCACTTGTGTTGGTGCAGGAAACCACTTTTGCACTTGTATTAGTGTGGAAAAACCACTTTTCGCACTTGTGTTAGTGTTGAAAAACCACTTTTCGCACTTGTGTTAGTGTTGAAAACCACTTTTCGCACTTGTGTTAGTGTTGAAAAACCACTTTTCGCACTTGTGTTGGTGCAGGAAACCACTTTTGCACTTGTATTAGTGTGGAAAAAACCTTTTTTGCACTTGTGATAGTGTTGAAAAACCACTTTTCGCACTTGTATTAGTGTTGAAAAACCACTTTTCGCACTTGTGTTAGTGTTGAAAACCACTTTTCGCACTTGTGTTGGTGCAGGAAACCACTTTTGCACTTGTATTAGTGTGGAAAAACACTTTTTGCACTTGTGATAGTGTTGAAAAACCACTTTTCGCACTTGTGTTAGTGTTGAAAAACCACTTTTCGCACTTGTGTTAGTGTTGAAAAACCACTTTTCGCACTTGTGTTGGTGCAGGAAACCACTTTTGCACTTGTATTAGTGTGGAAAAAACACTTTTTGCACTTGTGCTAGTGTTGAAAAACCACTTTTCGCACTTGTGTTAGTGTTGAAAAACCACTTTTCGCACTTGTGTTGGTGCAGGAAACCACTTTTGCACTTGTATTAGTGTAGAAAAACAACTTTTCGCACTTGTGTTAGTGTTGAAAAACCACTTTTCGCACTTGTGTTAGTGTTGAAAAACCACTTTTCGCACTTGTGTTGGTGCAGGAAACCACTTTTGCACTTGTATTAGTGTGGAAAAACCACTTTTCGCACTTGTGTTAGTGTTGAAAAAACACTTTTCGCACTTGTGTTAGTGTTGAAAAACCACTTTTCGCACTTGTGTTGGTGCAGGAAACCACTTTTGCACTTGTATTAGTGTGGAAAAACCACTTTTCGCACTTGTGTTAGTGTTGAAAAACCACTTTTCGCACTTGTGTTAGTGTTGAAAAACCACTTTTCGCACTTGTGTTAGTGTTGAAAATCCACTTTTCGCACTTGTGTTGGTGCAGGAAACCACTTTTGCACTTGTATTAGTGTGGAAAAAACACTTTTTGCACTTGTGCTAGTGTTGAAAAACCACTTTTCGCACTTGTGTTAGTGTTGAAAAACCACTTTTCGCACTTGTGTTAGTGTTGAAAAACCACTTTTCGCACTTGTGTTGGTGCAGGAAACCACTTTTGCACTTGTATTAGTGTGGAAAAACCACTTTTCGCACTTGTGTTAGTGTTGAAAAAACACTTTTCGCACTTGTGTTAGTGTTGAAAAACCACTTTTCGCACTTGTGTTGGTGCAGGAAACCACTTTTGCACTTGTATTAGTGTGGAAAAACCACTTTTCGCACTTGTGTTAGTGTTGAAAAACCACTTTTCGCACTTGTGTTAGTGTTGAAAAACCACTTTTCGCACTTGTGTTAGTGTTGAAAAACCACTTTTCGCACTTGTGTTGGTGCAGGAAACCACTTTTGCGCTTGTATTAGTGTGGAAAAAACACTTTTTGCACTTGTGCTAGTGTTGAAAAACCACTTTTTGCACTTGTGTTAGTGTTGAAAAACCACTTTTCGCACTTGTGTTGGTGCAGGAAACCACTTTTGCACTTGTATTAGTGTGGAAAAACTACTTTTCGCACTTGTGTTAGTGTTGAAAAACCACTTTTCGCACTTGTGTTAGTGTTGAAAAACCACTTTTCGCACTTGTGTTGGTGCAGGAAACCACTTTTGCACTTGTATTAGTGTGGAAAAACCACTTTTCGCACTTGTGTTATTGTTGAAAAACCACTTTTCGCACTTGTGTTAGTGTTGAAAAACCACTTTTCGCACTTGTGTTAGTGTTGAAAAACCACTTTTCGCACTTGTGTTGGTGCAGGAAACCACTTTTGCACTTGTATTAGTGTGGATAAAACCTTTTTTGCACTTGTGATAGTGTTGAAAAACCACTTTTCGCACTTGTATTAGTGTTGAAAAACCACTTTTCGCACTTGTGTTGGTGCAGGAAACCACTTTTGCACTTGTATTAGTGTGGAAAAACTACTTTTCGCACTTGTGTTAGTGTTGAAAAACCACTTTTCGCACTTGTGTTAGTGTTGAAAAACCACTTTTCGCACTTGTGTTGGTGCAGGAAACCACTTTTGCACTTGTATTAGTGTGGAAAATCACTTTTCGCACTTGTGTTAGTGTTGAAAAACCACTTTTCGCACTTGTGTTAGTGTTGAAAAACCACTTTTCGCACTTGTGTTAGTGTTGAAAAACCACTTTTCGCACTTGTGTTGGTGCAGGAAACCACTTTTGCACTTGTATTAGTGTGGAAAAAACCTTTTTTGCACTTGTGATAGTGTTGAAAAACCACTTTTCGCACTTGTATTAGTGTTGAAAAACCACTTTTCGCACTTGTGTTAGTGTTGAAAACCACTTTTCGCACTTGTGTTGGTGCAGGAAACCACTTTTGCACTTGTATTAGTGTGGAAAAACACTTTTTGCACTTGTGATAGTGTTGAAAAACCACTTTTCGCACTTGTGTTAGTGTTGAAAAACCACTTTTCGCACTTGTGTTAGTGTTGAAAAACCACTTTTCGCACTTGTGTTGGTGCAGGAAACCACTTTTGCACTTGTATTAGTGTGGAAAAAACACTTTTTGCACTTGTGCTAGTGTTGAAAAACCACTTTTCGCACTTGTGTTAGTGTTGAAAAACCACTTTTCGCACTTGTGTTGGTGCAGGAAACCACTTTTGCACTTGTATTAGTGTGGAAAAACTACTTTTCGCACTTGTGTTAGTGTTGAAAAACCACTTTTCGCACTTGTGTTAGTGTTGAAAAACCACTTTTCGCACTTGTGTTGGTGCAGGAAACCACTTTTGCACTTGTATTTGTGTGGAAAAACCACTTTTCGCACGTGTGTTAGTGTTGAAAAACCACTTTTCGCACTTGTGTTAGTGTTGAAAAACCACTTTTCGCACTTGTGTTAGTGTTGAAAAACCACTTTTCGCACTTGTGTTGGTGCAGGAAACCACTTTTGCACTTGTATTAGTGTGGAAAAAACCTTTTTTGCACTTGTGATAGTGTTGAAAAACCACTTTTCGCACTTGTACTAGTGTTGAAAAACCACTTTTCGCACTTGTGTTAGTGTTGAAAACCACTTTTCGCACTTGTGTTGGTGCAGGAAACCACTTTTGCACTTGTATTAGTGTGGAAAAACACTTTTTGCACTTGTGATAGTGTTGAAAAACCACTTTTCACACTTGTGTTAGTGTTGAAAAACCACTTTTCGCACTTGTGTTAGTGTTGAAAAACCACTTTTCGCACTTGTGTTGGTGCAGGAAACCACTTTTGCACTTGTATTAGTGTGGAAAAACCACTTTTCGCACTTGTGTTAGTGTTGAAAAAACACTTTTCGCAGTTGTGTTAGTGTTGAAAAACCACTTTTCGCACTTGTGTTGGTGCAGGAAACCACTTTTGCACTTGTATTAGTGTGGAAAAACCACTTTTCGCACTTGTGTTAGTGTTGGAAAAACCACTTTTCGCACTTGTGTTAGTGTTGAAAAACCACTTTTCGCACTTGTGTTGGTGCAGGAAACCACTTTTGCACTTGTATTAGTGTGGAAAAACCTCTTTTCGCACTTGTGTTAGTGTTGAAAAACCACATTTCGCACTTGTGTTAGTGTTGAAAAACCACTTTTCGCACTTGTGTTAGTGTTGAAAAAACACTTTTCGCACTTGTGTTGGTGCAGGAAACCACTTTTGCACTTGTGTTGGTGTGGAAAAAACACTTTTTGCACTTGCGCTAGTGTTGAAAAACCACTTTTCGCACTTGTGTTAGTGTTGAAAAACCACTTTTCGCACTTGTGTTGGTGCAGGAAACCACTTTTGCACTTGTATTAGTGTGGAAAAACCACTTTTGCACTTGTATTAGTGTGGAAAAACCACTTTTCGCACTTGTGTTAGTGTTGAAAAACCACTTTTCGCACTTGTGTTAGTGTTGAAAAACCACTTTTCGCACTTGTGTTAGTGTTGAAAAACCACTTTTCGCACTTGTGTTGGTGCAGGAAACCACTTTTGCACTTGTATTAGTGTGGAAAAAACCTATTTTTGCACTTGTGATAGTGTTGAAAAACCACTTTTCGCACTTGTGTTAGTGTTGAAAAACAACTTTTCGCACTTGTGTTAGTGTTGAAAAACCACTTTTCGCACTTGTGTTAGTGTTGAAAAACCACTTTTCGCACTTGTGTTGGTGCAGGAAACCACTTTCGCACTTGTATTAGTGTGGAAAAACTACTTTTCGCACTTGTGTTAGTGTTGAAAAACCACTTTTCGCACTTGTGTTAGTGTTGAAAAACCACTTTTCGCACTTGTGTTGGTGCAGGAAACCACTTTTGCACTTGTATTAGTGTGGAAAAACCACTTTTCGCACTTGTGTTAGTGTTGAAAAAACACTTTTCGCACTTGTGTTAGTGTTGAAAAACCACTTTTCGCACTTGTGTTGGTGCAGGAAACCACTTTTGCACTTGTATTAGTGTGGAAAAACCACTTTTCGCACTTGTGTTAGTGTTGAAAAACCACTTTTCGCACTTGTGTTAGTGTTGAAAAACCACTTTTCGCACTTGTGTTAGTGTTGAAAAACCACTTTTCGCACTTGTGTTGGTGCAGGAAACCACTTTTGCACTTGTATTAGTGTGGTAAAAACACTTTTTGCACTTGTGCTAGTGTTGAAAAACCACTTTTCGCACTTGTGTTAGTGTTGAAAAACCACTTTTCGCACTTGTGTTGGTGCAGGAAACCACTTTTGCACTTGTATTAGTGTGGAAAAACCACTTTTCGCACTTGTGTTAGTGTTGAAAAACCACTTTTCGCACTTGTGTTAGTGTTGAAAAACCACTTTTCGCACTTGTGTTAGTGTTGAAAAACCACTTTTCGCACTTGTGTTGGTGCAGGAAACCACTTTTGCACTTGTATTAGTGTGGAAAAAACACTTTTTGCACTTGTGATAGTGTTGAAAAACCACTTTTCGCACTTGTGTTAGTGTTGAAAAACCACTTTTCGCACTTGTGTTAGTGTTGAAAAACCACTTTTCGCACTTGTGTTAGTGTTGAAAAACCACTTTTCGCACTTGTGTTGGTGCAGGAAACCACTTTTGCACTTGTATTAGTGTGGAAAAACCACATTTCGCACTTGTGTTAGTGTTGAAAAACCACTTTTCGCACTTGTGTTAGTGTTGAAAAACCACTTTTCGCACTTGTGTTGGTGCAGGAAACCACTTTTGCACTTGTATTAGTGTGGAAAAACCACTTTTCGCACTTGTGTTAGTGTTGAAAAACCACTTTTCGCACTTGTGTTAGTGTTGAAAAACCACTTTTCGCACTTGTGTTGGTGCAGGAAACCACTTTTGCACTTGTATTAGTGTGGCAAAACCACTTTTCGCACTTGTGTTTGTGTTGAAAAACCACTTTTCGCACTTGTGTTAGTGTTGAAAAACCACTTTTCGCACTTGTGTTAGTGTTGAAAAACCACTTTTCACACTTGTGTTGGTGCAGGAAGCCACTTTTGCACTTGTATTAGTGTGGAAAAAACACTTTTTGCACTTGTGATAGTGTTGGAAAACCACTTTTCGCACTTGTGTTAGTGTTGAAAAACCACTTTTCGCACATGTGTTGGTGCAGGAAACCACATTTGCACTTGTATTAGTGTGGAAAAACCACTTTTCGCACTTGTGTTAGTGTTGAAAAACCACTTTTCGCACTTGTGTTAGTGTTGAAAAACCACTTTTCGCACTTGTGTTAGTGTTGAAAAACCACTTTTCGCACTTGTGTTAGTGTTGAAAAACCACTTTTCGCACTTGTGTTGGTGCAGGAAACCACTTTTGCACTTGTATTAGTGTGGAAAAAACACTTTTTGCATTTATGATAGTGTTGAAAAACCACTTTTCGCACTTGTGTTAGTGTTGAAAAACCACTTTTTGCACTTGTGTTGGTGCAGGAAACCACTTTTGCACTTGTATTAGTGTGGAAAAACCACTTTTCGCACTTGTGTTAGTGTTGAAAAACCACTTTTCGCACTTGTGTTAGTGTTGAAAAACCACTTTTCGCACTTGTGTTGGTGCAGGTAACCAGTTTTGCACTTGTATTAGTGTGGAAAAACCACTTTTCGCACTTGTGTTAGTGTTGAAAAACCACTTTTCGCACTTGTGTTAGTGTTGAAAAACCACTTTTCGCACTTGTGTTAGTGTTGAAAAACCACTTTTCGCACTTGTGTTGGTGCAGGAAACCACTTTTGCACTTGTATTAGTGTGGAAAAACACTTTTTGCACTTGTGATAGTGTTGAAAAACCACTTTTCGCACTTGTGTTAGTGTTGAAAAACCACTTTTCGCACTTGTGTTAGTGTTGAAAAACCACTTTTCGCACTTGTGTTGGTGCAGGAAACCACTTTTGCACTTGTATTAGTGTGTGTAGAAAAACCACTTTTCGCACTTGTGTTAGTGTTGAAAAAACACTTTTCGCACTTGTGTTAGTGTTGAAAAACCACTTTTCGCACTTGTGTTAGTGTTGAAAAACCACTTTTCGCACTTGTGTTGGTGCAGGAAACCACTTTTGCACTTGTATTAGTGTGGAAAAACCACTTTTCGCACTTGTGTTGGTGCAGGAAACCACTTTTGCACTTGTATTAGTGTGGAAAAACCACTTTTCGCACTTGTGTTAGTGTTGAAAAACCACTTTTCGCACTTGTGTTAGTGTTGAAAAACAACTTTTCGCACTTGTGTTGGTGCAGGAAACCACTTTTGCACTTGTATTAGTGTGGCAAAACCACTTTTCGCACTTGTGTTAGTGTTGAAAAACCACTTTTCGCACTTGTGTTAGTGTTGAAAAACCACTTTTCGCACTTGTGTTAGTGTTGAAAAACCACTTTTCACACTTGTGTTGGTGCAGGAAACCACTTTTGCACTTGTATTAGTGTGGAAAAAACACTTTTTGCACTTGTGATAGTGTTGGAAAACCACTTTTCGCACTTGTGTTAGTGTTGAAAAACCACTTTTCGCACAAGTGTTGGTGCAGGAAACCACATTTGCACTTGTATTAGTGTGGAAAAACCACTTTTCGCACTTGTGTTAGTGTTGAAAAACCACTTTTCGCACTTGTGTTAGTGTTGAAAAACCACTTTTCGCACTTGTGTTAGTGTTGAAAAACCACTTTTCGCACTTGTGTTGGTGCAGGTAACCAGTTTTGCACTTGTATTAGTGTGGAAAAACCACTTTTCGCACTTGTGTTAGTGTTGAAAAACCACTTTTCGCACTTGTGTTAGTGTTGAAAAACCACTTTTCGCACTTGTGTTAGTGTTGAAAAACCACTTTTCGCACTTGTGTTGGTGCAGGAAACCACTTTTGCACTTGTATTAGTGTGGAAAAACACTTTTTGCACTTGTGATAGTGTTGAAAAACCACTTTTCGCACTTGTGTTAGTGTTGAAAAACCACTTTTCGCACTTGTGTTAGTGTTGAAAAACCACTTTTCGCACTTGTGTTGGTGCAGGAAACCACTTTTGCACTTGTATTAGTGTGGAAAAACCACTTTTCGCACTTGTGTTAGTGTTGAAAAAACACTTTTCGCACTTGTGTTAGTGTTGAAAAACCACTTTTCGCACTTGTGTTGGTGCAGGAAACCACTTTTGCACTTGTATTAGTGTGGAAAAACCACTTTTCGTACTTGTGTTAGTGTTGAAAAACCACTTTTCGCACTTGTGTTAGTGTTGAAAAACCACTTTTCACACTTGTGTTAGTGTTGAAAAACCACTTTTCGCACTTGTGTTGGTGCAGGAAACCACTTTTGCACTTGTATTAGTGTGGAAAAAACACTTTTTGCACTTGTGCTAGTGTTGAAAAACCACTTTTCGCACTTGTGTTAGTGTTGAAAAACCACTTTTCGCACTTGTGTTAGTGTTGAAAAACCACTTTTCGCACTTGTGTTAGTGTTGAAAAACCACTTTTCGCACTTGTGTTGGTGCAGGAAACCACTTTTGCACTTGTATTAGTGTGGAAAAATCACTTTTCGCACTTGTGTTAGTGTTGAAAAACCACTTTTCGCACTTGTGTTAGTGTTGAAAAACCACTTTTCGCACTTGTGTTAGTGTTGAAAAACCACTTTTCGCACTTGTGTTGGTGCAGGAAACCACTTTTGCACTTGTATTAGTGTGGAAAAAACCTTTTTTGCACTTGTGATAGTGTTGAAAAACCACTTTTCGCACTTGTATTAGTGTTGAAAAACCACTTTTCGCACTTGTGTTAGTGTTGAAAACCACTTTTCGCACTTGTGTTGGTGCAGGAAACCACTTTTGCACTTGTATTAGTGTGGAAAAACACTTTTTGCACTTGTGATAGTGTTGAAAAACCACTTTTCGCACTTGTGTTAGTGTTGAAAAACCACTTTTCGCACTTGTGTTAGTGTTGAAAAACCACTTTTCGCACTTGTGTTGATGCAGGAAACCACTTTTGCACTTGTATTAGTGTGGAAAAAACACTTTTTGCACTTGTGCTAGTGTTGAAAAACCACTTTTCGCACTTGTGTTAGTGTTGAAAAACCACTTTTCGCACTTGTGTTGGTGCAGGAAACCACTTTTGCACTTGTATTAGTGTGGAAAAACTACTTTTCGCACTTGTGTTAGTGTTGAAAAACCACTTTTCGCACTTGTGTTAGTGTTGAAAAACCACTTTTCGCACTTGTGTTGGTGCAGGAAACCACTTTTGCACTTGTATTTGTGTGGAAAAAACCACTTTTCGCACGTGTGTTAGTGTTGAAAAACCACTTTTCGCACTTGTGTTAGTGTTGAAAAACCACTTTTCGCACTTGTGTTAGTGTTGAAAAACCACTTTTCGCACTTGTGTTGGTGCAGGAAACCACTTTTGCACTTGTATTAGTGTGGAAAAAACCTTTTTTGCACTTGTGATAGTGTTGAAAAACCACTTTTCGCACTTGTACTAGTGTTGAAAAACCACTTTTCGCACTTGTGTTAGTGTTGAAAACCACTTTTCGCACTTGTGTTGGTGCAGGAAACCACTTTTGCACTTGTATTAGTGTGGAAAAACACTTTTTGCACTTGTGATAGTGTTGAAAAACCACTTTTCGCACTTGTGTTAGTGTTGAAAAACCACTTTTGGCACTTGTGTTAGTGTTGAAAAACCACTTTTCGCACTTGTGTTGGTGCAGGAAACCACTTTTGCACTTGTATTAGTGTGGAAAAACCACTTTTCGCACTTGTGTTAGTGTTGAAAAAACACTTTTCGCACTTGTGTTAGTGTTGAAAAACCACTTTTCGCACTTGTGTTGGTGCAGGAAACCACTTTTGCACTTGTATTAGTGTGGAAAAACCACTTTTCGCACTTGTGTTAGTGTTGGAAAAACCACTTTTCGCACTTGTGTTAGTGTTGAAAAACCACTTTTCGCACTTGTGTTGGTGCAGGAAACCACTTTTGCACTTGTATTAGTGTGGAAAAACCTCTTTTCGCACTTGTGTTAGTGTTGAAAAACCACATTTCGCACTTGTGTTAGTGTTGAAAAACCACTTTTCGCACTTGTGTTAGTGTTGAAAAAACACTTTTCGCACTTGTGTTGGTGCAGGAAACCACTTTTGCACTTGTATTAGTGTGGAAAAAACACTTTTTGCACTTGCGCTAGTGTTGAAAAACCACTTTTCGCACTTGTGTTAGTGTTGAAAAACCACTTTTCGCACTTGTGTTGGTGCAGGAAACCACTTTTGCACTTGTATTAGTGTGGAAAAACCACTTTTGCACTTGTATTAGTGTGGAAAAACCACTTTTCGCACTTGTGTTAGTGTTGAAAAACCACTTTTCGCACTTGTGTTAGTGTTGAAAAACCACTTTTCGCACTTGTGTTAGTGTTGAAAAACCACTTTTCGCACTTGTGTTGGTGCAGGAAACCACTTTGCACTTGTATTAGTGTGGAAAAAACCTATTTTTGCACTTGTGATAGTGTTGAAAAACCACTTTTCGCACTTGTGTTAGTGTTGAAAAACAACTTTTCGCACTTGTGTTAGTGTTGAAAAACCACTTTTCGCACTTGTGTTAGTGTTGAAAAACCACTTTTCGCACTTGTGTTGGTGCAGGAAACCACTTTCGCACTTGTATTAGTGTGGAAAAACTACTTTTCGCACTTGTGTTAGTGTTGAAAAACCACTTTTCGCACTTGTGTTAGTGTTGAAAAACCACTTTTCGCACTTGTGTTGGTGCAGGAAACCACTTTTGCACTTGTATTAGTGTGGAAAACCACTTTTCGCACTTGTGTTAGTGTTGAAAAAACACTTTTCGCACTTGTGTTAGTGTTGAAAAACCACTTTTCGCACTTGTGTTGGTGCAGGAAACCACTTTTGCACTTGTATTAGTGTGGAAAAACCACTTTTCGCACTTGTGTTAGTGTTGAAAAACCACTTTTCGCACTTGTGTTAGTGTTGAAAAACCACTTTTCGCACTTGTGTTAGTGTTGAAAAACCACTTTTCGCACTTGTGTTGGTGCAGGAAACCACTTTTGCACTTGTATTAGTGTGGAAAAACCACTTTTCGCACTTGTGTTAGTGTTGAAAAACCACTTTTCGCACTTGTGTTAGTGTTGAAAAACCACTTTTCGCACTTGTGTTGGTGCAGGAAACCACTTTTGCACTTGTATTAGTGTGGCAAAACCACTTTTCGCACTTGTGTTTGTGTTGAAAAACCACTTTTCGCACTTGTGTTAGTGTTGAAAAACCACTTTTCGCACTTGTGTTAGTGTTGAAAAACCACTTTTCACACTTGTGTTGGTGCAGGAAGCCACTTTTGCACTTGTATTAGTGTGGAAAAAACACTTTTTGCACTTGTGATAGTGTTGGAAAACCACTTTTCGCACTTGTGTTAGTGTTGAAAAACCACTTTTCGCACATGTGTTGGTGCAGGAAACCACATTTGCACTTGTATTAGTGTGGAAAAACCACTTTTCGCACTTGTGTTAGTGTTGAAAAACCACTTTTCGCACTTGTGTTAGTGTTGAAAAACCACTTTTCGCACTTGTGTTAGTGTTGAAAAACCACTTTTCGCACTTGTGTTAGTGTTGAAAAACCACTTTTCGCACTTGTGTTGGTGCAGGAAACCACTTTTGCACTTGTATAGTGTGGAAAAAACACTTTTTGCATTTATGATAGTGTTGAAAAACCACTTTTCGCACTTGTGTTAGTGTTGAAAAACCACTTTTTGCACTTGTGTTGGTGCAGGAAACCACTTTTGCACTTGTATTAGTGTGGAAAAACCACTTTTCGCACTTGTGTTAGTGTTGAAAAACCACTTTTCGCACTTGTGTTAGTGTTGAAAAACCACTTTTCGCACTTGTGTTGGTGCAGGTAACCAGTTTTGCACTTGTATTAGTGTGGAAAAACCACTTTTCGCACTTGTGTTAGTGTTGAAAAACCACTTTTCGCACTTGTGTTAGTGTTGAAAAACCACTTTTCGCACTTGTGTTAGTGTTGAAAAACCACTTTTCGCACTTGTGTTGGTGCAGGAAACCACTTTTGCACTTGTATTAGTGTGGAAAAACACTTTTTGCACTTGTGATAGTGTTGAAAAACCACTTTTCGCACTTGTGTTAGTGTTGAAAAACCACTTTTCGCACTTGTGTTAGTGTTGAAAAACCACTTTTCGCACTTGTGTTGGTGCAGGAAACCACTTTTGCACTTGTATTAGTGTGTGTAGAAAAACCACTTTTCGCACTTGTGTTAGTGTTGAAAAAACACTTTTCGCACTTGTGTTAGTGTTGAAAAACCACTTTTCGCACTTGTGTTAGTGTTGAAAAACCACTTTTCGCACTTGTGTTGGTGCAGGAAACCACTTTTGCACTTGTATTAGTGTGGAAAAACCACTTTTCGCACTTGTGTTGGTGCAGGAAACCACTTTTGCACTTGTATTAGTGTGGAAAAACCACTTTTCGCACTTGTGTTAGTGTTGAAAAACCACTTTTCGCACTTGTGTTAGTGTTGAAAAACAACTTTTCGCACTTGTGTTGGTGCAGGAAACCACTTTTGCACTTGTATTAGTGTGGCAAAACCACTTTTCGCACTTGTGTTAGTGTTGAAAAACCACTTTTCGCACTTGTGTTAGTGTTGAAAAACCACTTTTCGCACTTGTGTTAGTGTTGAAAAACCACTTTTCACACTTGTGTTGGTGCAGGAAACCACTTTTGCACTTGTATTAGTGTGGAAAAAACACTTTTTGCACTTGTGATAGTGTTGGAAAACCACTTTTCGCACTTGTGTTAGTGTTGAAAACCACTTTTCGCACAAGTGTTGGTGCAGGAAACCACATTTGCACTTGTATTAGTGTGGAAAAACCACTTTTCGCACTTGTGTTAGTGTTGAAAAACCACTTTTCGCACTTGTGTTAGTGTTGAAAAACCACTTTTCGCACTTGTGTTAGTGTTGAAAAACCACTTTTCGCACTTGTGTTGGTGCAGGTAACCAGTTTTGCACTTGTATTAGTGTGGAAAAACCACTTTTCGCACTTGTGTTAGTGTTGAAAAACCACTTTTCGCACTTGTGTTAGTGTTGAAAAACCACTTTTCGCACTTGTGTTAGTGTTGAAAAACCACTTTTCGCACTTGTGTTGGTGCAGGAAACCACTTTTGCACTTGTATTAGTGTGGAAAAACACTTTTTGCACTTGTGATAGTGTTGAAAAACCACTTTTCGCACTTGTGTTAGTGTTGAAAAACCACTTTTCGCACTTGTGTTAGTGTTGAAAAACCACTTTTCGCACTTGTGTTGGTGCAGGAAACCACTTTTGCACTTGTATTAGTGTGGAAAAACCACTTTTCGCACTTGTGTTAGTGTTGAAAAAACACTTTTCGCACTTGTGTTAGTGTTGAAAAACCACTTTTCGCACTTGTGTTGGTGCAGGAAACCACTTTTGCACTTGTATTAGTGTGGAAAAACCACTTTTCGTACTTGTGTTAGTGTTGAAAAACCACTTTTCGCACTTGTGTTAGTGTTGAAAAACCACTTTTCACACTTGTGTTAGTGTTGAAAAACCACTTTTCGCACTTGTGTTGGTGCAGGAAACCACTTTTGCACTTGTATTAGTGTGGAAAAAACACTTTTTGCACTTGTGCTAGTGTTGAAAAACCACTTTTCGCACTTGTGTTAGTGTTGAAAAACCACTTTTCGCACTTGTGTTAGTGTTGAAAAACCACTTTTCGCACTTGTGTTAGTGTTGAAAAACCACTTTTCGCACTTGTGTTGGTGCAGGAAACCACTTTTGCACTTGTATTAGTGTGGAAAAATCACTTTTCGCACTTGTGTTAGTGTTGAAAAACCACTTTTCGCACTTGTGTTAGTGTTGAAAAACCACTTTTCGCACTTGTGTTAGTGTTGAAAAACCACTTTTCGCACTTGTGTTGGTGCAGGAAACCACTTTTGCACTTGTATTAGTGTGGAAAAAACCTTTTTTGCACTTGTGATAGTGTTGAAAAACCACTTT
>NW_027619512.1:0-7500 GCF_964187855.1 Myxine glutinosa
TATAACCGAACCGCCAACATAGCGTTAGCGTCGTTCATATTTCCCGCCGCGAGCGTCGAGATTTTGAAGGCTTTGAAGAACCTATTGTGCCTGCTATTGTAGCATTGGGTCAGTCCATGGGCTTGGAGGTGAGTGAAGAGGATGTGGAGGAGTTAGTGGAGGATCACAACAAGGAACTCACCACAGAAGAACTTCAGCACCTCCACAAGATGCAGCAAGAAGAAGTGGCAGTGGAAATTTATTCAGAGGAGGAAGAGGGAGCTAGTGGTAACATTTCCAGTGCTGAAATTAAAGAACTGTGCTTCCATTGGTCTAAAACACAGGCCATTGTTGAAAGGTGGCACCCTAATAAAGCAGTGGTTAACAGGAGCATTAACTTGTTCGGTGACAATGTGATTGACCACTTCAGAAAAATTAAGAAAAGTCGCCAACACCAGGCAACTTTGGAGAGGTGGTTCTCTAAAGAAAGCAAGCCTAGTGAGCCCCAACCCTCTACAAGTGGTGTTAAGAGACAAAGAGAGCAAACACCAGAAGCACAGTCATCTGATGTTAGCTTGGAAGGTGCCTCACCTTCCAAGCAATAAAACCCTCTCCCTCCTTCCTCCTCTCCAGCTTCCACATGCACCATCAGAACTCTCCACTAAGGTAAATGCAGTTATTTTCATGTTAGTACATTTATTTCTTGTTATTATTATTATTATTATTTGATATTTAGGGCATTTACTCATCTTATTTTACCTTGAATCATGTGTATTTGCAGTTAACAGTGTCTTGATAATGGATTTTTGGGGTCCAGGAACGGATTAATTCACTTTCCATTATTTCTAATGAGGAAAATAGTTTCTAATTCCGAACTTTTCCCAATCCGAACTTCTGCTGGAACGAATTAAATTCGGATTTAGAGGTCCCACTGTATATATATATATATATATATATATATATATATAATATATATATATATATATATATATATATATATATAATATATATATATATATATATATATATATATATAAATAAATATATATATATATATATATTGTGGCTTCGGGGGTCGGCTCTCCCCTTACCAAGGGGGTGTTAATCCCCTTGTCCTTTTAAGCTGGCCGTCCCGAGTCCTGGAAGCTACAACGCTCCTCCCGGTCGGTCTTGGGTAGGGTGATTGGTCAATTTCGGTCCCAAAATACCGAATTACCAACACCGACCGCGAGCAGGGAAATAACTCCCGCTCGAAGCACGGATAAGATGGAAATTGCCGAGCGGTTAGCAATCCGCGGCCCGAGCCATTAACAAACGACTAACCCGATTCTAAGCGGTTCCGAACTCGTGCCACAGGTACTCAATTTAAAGAAAGGACGGAGGCGATCAGACTAGGGAAAAAACAAGAAATAACAAGGTGAATTTATTTACAATCAAAAAGAAGAGGAAAGGAAAGAATGCACAGGAAGAAGAAGAAGAAGCAGGACACAGGGCAGGCTTAACTATACAGTCTTAACTTAACACCCCAGGACAAACATACACACTCAAATGGGATTATGGTGGGTAGGGTGGAAGGTCCAGGTAGATGATCCAGGCTCCAATCGACCCCCGTCTAGGCTCCGGTTCCGCAGGCAAAACCCGGCAGGCAGCTCTGCATATCGTTGGCGTGCGACCGGACCTTACATATGGCGGGGGGGGGGGGGGGGGGGGGGGGAAGTCCCTTCGGCAAATGTGCGCTCTTGGATCAGTCCTTTCAATAAGTGCGTATACCCACAAGTTCGTTATCAGCCCTCTCTCCCAACGAGTCCGTTGTGCGCAGTTCTTTCGAAAGGAGTCCGTTTGCAAAGCACGTATATCCTCCAGTCCTTCAATAACGACGGTCCCCCTGCGCAGTCCGTTACAATCGAGCTCCCTCACGCAGTCCCTGAAAGGGCTTGGCGCTCGCCCTTATATAACGCGCTTTTTGATCAATCCGCGCACTTGGAAACCACGCCCGCCAGCGAGCTCACCTCAGCCCTGGTTGGCTGGTAAGGGCTTACCGGCTCCGCCTTTGATGGCTGGTTGACAGGGCCACACCTTGTCCTTGGCGCTCCACCCCCTTCTTCCTCGAGCTTGACCGCGTGGTTAATGGCGGCGCCTGAGTGAACGCTAACCAAGGTGCGTAACATAATTGGGAGAGAGAGGTTGGCAAAATGGCCGGAATGGATTGGGACCTATTCTTATTGAATTGATGCAACGCAGATTCAACTATTGGGAACACGGCCTTATCTGAAACACATAATAATGAAATAACTGGGATTTCTAAGGTGACCTACGTGTTGCTGTGGCCGAACTATGGGTGCTACCTTTGACCTTTTAACGATGAGAATTATTTACAAGTATTTACACAAGTGAGGGTTCTAAAACCGCAACACTGCACCCTCCTTTCCTCCAGGCCCTGGCCGGGCCGAAACAAAAGGGCCAACTTAGTGTGGCACGTAGGTATGGTTACCCTCTACTTTTAACCTCACCCTGAGTGCGACAGTTTTAACACTAAATATGTCCCACCTGCTGCGTTGCATCCTACCTAACTGACTCATGCCCACAGACTAACCGAATTGCGGAATTATTTTGAAACTACACATTTAAGCCGGTGGGGAGCATTATTTACAAAAACACTACTAATTATTTACACTGCAACCCAGGACCTGTCTTTTGCGGGAAGAAAAAGATGTTTTGATAAGAGGAAAATACCACTGCCATGCATTGCACCAATACACCACACCATATGTACCCATATGCACCAATAAAGAAAATGCACCAAAAGCATCATCATCATAAAAATGCACCAATAAGCAGCATCATGAAAAAAATGCACCAATAAGCACCATTACCAGAATGCACAAAAACAAACATTTTTTTTTTTTTAATAATAAATGATGCCTTGTCCTTGCTTGTCTGCTGGGCCGATGCTTCTGGCTGTCTTCTTGCTTGCTGTCTATTTAATAAAAAGGATTTCACCAACCGTGTCCGTCTTTTATTTATGGCCAGCAGGGCCAACTCAGGTGGTCCACCGCTGGACATAGGTGCCACTTAAAACCATGGTCCGCAAACAAGATGCTGCTGGCAGCAATGGTCCACTCCAGCCAAATGCCAGGCCACAGAACGTGTGGTCCATATGGTGGTGCCAGGCCACAGAACGTGTGGGCCATAAGTGGTGTACCAGTGCAGGCAGGCAGGCAGCAAGGGTGCGGGCACACAACTGCAGCACCTGCACACTTTCCCTCAGGCACAAAAGAGCAATGGTCCGTGAGTGGGGAAGGAAGACAAAGCAGATCAGCGGGCAGGGGCGCAAGGGTACACATCAATACAAAGTAATGCAGACATGAAGGGCGCGGGAGAGCGAGCCGACAAAGCTCGCCCCTAGCGTACGTCACCCACCTTGTCACCTACTCTACCCTTGCCCCTACCCCGTATTTACACAATTTACACCTTTACAAATCCGTCGCTATGTCTCGTCCCCCATATCTCCCTCGAATTCCAATTTCATCCCCAATCCCTCCCAAGAAGGAATGGATGGAATCACAAACAATGTCTCACCCACGTCCTGATGCGTCTTACATTCCAAATGTCTGCAAAATCTGGTGTGGAATTTTATCACCTAGGTGAGTGGATGCGGATGGTGTGAAGAGATTTTCTCCTATCTATACTTCTAAATGACATTAACACTTTACCTCTACCCGTGGTCTTACCCTGCCAAACCATTGGCCCTCTTTACACTATGTGGTCCTAAAAACCAATTCCCATTGCACATACTGTGGCGCTCTCCGATGTGGGGTCTCACTCCCCCGATTTTCCTGTCTGTGCCCTTGCACAATTTCAGGGCTGGGTCGTGTGGCTCCCCTAGCAGGTCCTACTTACCTGCGCATCTCCGCCACTGAACGTCGCCACCCGAGCTTACCTGCTCCTCACCCTAACCTGGGGAAGGCCCTCCCTGGCACTTACCCCACTAATGCCCCCTCTGGCATCGGGCTACCCGGGTCCTCTCCATAGGATCCTCGGGCCCCACTGAACTCTACTTGGCTCCCAGAGCCTACCTGCGGCCTCACCTGGCCGACAGACTACCAGTGGCGGAGTGCCCATCCAACCATTCTCACTAACAGGCCACACGCCCAGCCATTTCACTCTACTCATGCACCAAACAAAACACTTCTTCCTACTACCCGCACCACAGATGTCAATATCCAACCACAATTTACCTAATCCCTCTACCTACGTTTAATATACCCTCCCCGGGTACTCGTGAAGGGATCCATCCTTCCCCCATCCACTCCTTCGCACCATACACTCCACTCCACGTATTCCACACTACTCACTCCACACCATTCATTCCAGACCATTTATTCCACTTTTACACACACACACACATCTCTCTCGAGCATTGCCTCATTTGAATAAGCTCACCGGGAATGTCATTCTAATTCCTCATTTCCTCACCAGCACGACAAGGAATCTCATTCATCTTTTCTTTTAAACTATACCACAAACACACTGCGTCATCTGGCGATCTATTTCCCCTCTAAAACTCGTGCTCCCCGTCATCCCTTTATACTACTGCACATCCCACGTCATTATCAACCACCTAATCTGACTACGTCCCCACTACAGGTACAATTGTCGCTACTTAAATCTCAAGTCACCTATAGTCATCTCGAGTTCCCTATACATTATCCTAACCCTCCCGGGCTAGTTTGTACTGCCACCCCATAAACTATAGCTCCTCTGCCCAAAATGGATGCGGGGGATGGTAGAGCTACAATCCCTCTACATCACTATCGCCATCACTACCGCTAATCCAGTCCACTGTACTATGAGCCTCTCGGGGAAATACATTTTTTTTACAGCTCTACTTCGAAAAGCCGAGCAATGTATACTGTGGTGTGTCTACTGTAGGTTGGGTCCGTCCGGCATTCAGATTCAGGGGAGGAGGTTTTGTCGGGCCAAGGCTCCAAGCACCATCCCTACGCAGGGCCTTTCGCTCCCATGCGCGGTTGCCCAGCCTTCCCCGGCCGGAGCGCCGCCACCACAAGGGGGCACCGCTCCGAACCCTCCTACCTCCCCTCGAACCGGGCCGGCCGCTTTGCCTGGCAAAACGTGGCACCGACCGTGCAGGGCGGAACCCGGCCCGAATCGTGCACGGCGCTCCGTGCAGGAGCGACGCGGCAACGATCCCGGCCGGCCCCCGCAGCACACAAAGTGCACCACGCCCAGAGAGCTCGCGTCGGCTATAAGTCGGCCTGAACGCTGTCCCGGTTCGCGTCGATGCTCAGATTGCATTCTCACACCACGCATTCCGTTCTGCACTCATACATCTCGGCGCTCCAACGCCTCTTATACAACTCACGCATTCCATCACCGCATGCTCTCGTGCACACCACCCAGGCACACTCATTTCGCTCACAGACTTCATTACCCACTTGACCACCGCACACCTCGCACACCTTGGCGCACACTCCTCGGTTACATCCATGTAACACTCACCATGGGTGTGCACTCTCTCGGTACACACCCACTCAGCGCACACCTACCCACGGGTGTGCAATCCCCTATCGCACACCCAATAACGCGCTCTGGTGTGCTCTCCCGCACACGCTCCTCAACCATCCCAGGTGTGCATTCTCGCACACGCTCCACAACCAACTCACTCTCTGTATCACATTCATCACACATACACTCTGATGTGCATTTGCTCTCACACTCGGTATCACACTCTCGCTCCGGCGCACACTTTTCTCTCACACGCGCGCCATTCACTTTCACGCAGCACACAAAGGACCTTCCACGAACGCCCGGGTGCCGTCTGGATCCCAAGCGCGCGCGAAAACTCCTTTCGCGCCAAACACTTCTCCGCAAAATCTTTTAGCACCATTCCAGCCCTTCTCACCTTGGCGCTTCCTCCTCTTTGCTCCACCACCTGCAAACTTCCATTTGGGTTATGCAGCACAACATCACGATGTGAACACGGACTTTGTACATCATCCATCTTTTCCTTCCACGTGTGCTGTTCTAAGTCTGGCGTCTCTCCAATTTCCACTATTGCTTCGATTTGATTTTCTTTTTTCTCGACGACCTCTGGCACAAATAAAATTTTCTCTACTTCGGCGGGTGCCGGCTTCCCCATACCCTGGGTCGCGATTTCTATACCCGTCCAGTTACCTGCGCCTTGCTCAGCCTCGCTCAACCCGCGCTCCTCTAGCCGCGTTACCTCGTCGCATACAACTGCGCTCATCCCGCTCAACTCGTGGTCTCCGTCCCTCTCAAATGCTCTTATTTCATACTTGGCTTTGTCCCTCGCCAACCCCTCATTTATTTCCCGGGCCTGGCCATTTACGTCCTCCAACTGGCCCCCTAATCTGCTTCCGAATCCTCCCAATTTGCTTCCTAACCCCCCAAATGTATTTTCTAACCCCCCAATTTTGCTGTCTAATCCCCCAATTTGGCTTCCCAACTGCTCACTGGTACCACTTGCGTCGTCCCTCATTTCCTGACTGATTCGCTCACTCCGAGCATTCATCCTTTGCTCTAACTCCATCATACAAGCCCTGAATTGTGCCATAAGGACTTGCAGATCCACAATCCCTACTTGCGCAGCGGGCGCGGCCCTCGCCACCATGTGCGAGGCTCCGCCATTTTGTGTGCCTGCAACCCCCACTACCACACCTTCTTCAATTCCCTCTTCCATTACTCCCACTTCTTCCCTGGGGTCCTGGGCTGACTCTACTCCCTCTTCTACCCCCTCATTTTCCCCCACCGACATCAGATCGCCTTGATTAATCCATGGCACGATTTAAAATTTAGATGTTATAATTAAATTTCGGCCGCTCATAATTTTTGACCAAATTTGTTCAGATGGTAGAAAATTTGGTTCGGGTCCAATCCCACTCCCAGACACCAATTGTTGCGGATTCGGGGGTCGGCGCTCCCATTATCAAGGGGGGGGTTAATCCCCTTGTCCTTTTAAGCTGGCTGTCCCGAGTCCTGGAAGCTACAACGCTCCTCCCGGACGGTCTTGGGTAGGGTGATTGGTCAATTTGGGTCCCAAATACCTAATTACCAACACCGACCGCGAGCAGGGAAATAACTCCCGCTCGAACCACGGATAAGATGGAAATTGCCAAGCGGTTAGCAATCCACGGCCCGAGCCATTAACAAATGACTAACCCGATTCTAAGCGGTTCCGAACTCGTGCCATAGGTACTCAATTGAAAGAAAGAATGGAGGCGATCGGATTCGGGAAAAACCAAGAAATAACAAGGTGAATTTATTTACAATCAAAAAGAAGAGGAAAGGAAAGAATGTACAGGAAGAAGAAGAAGCAGGACACAGGGCAGGCTTAACTATACAGTCTTAACCTAACACCCCAGGACAAACATACACACTCACATGGGATTGTGGTGGGTAGGGTGGAAGGTCCAGGTAGATGATCCAGGCTCCAATCGACTCCCGTCCAGGCTCCGGTTCTGCAAGCTAAACCCGGCAGGC
>NW_027619512.1:12500-40587 GCF_964187855.1 Myxine glutinosa
TCCCCCCTTGCCCCCTCCCTCCTAAACTACCCCCTCACCCCTCCCCGCCAAGACGCCCCCTCGCCCCTCCCCTCCTAGACTCCTGCCTCACCCCTCCCCTCCAAATCTCCCCCATATCCCATCCCTTTCAAATCCCTCCCCTTGTCCCTTCCCTCCCAAACTCCCCCCTCACCCCTCCCCTTCAAATCTCCCCACCCTCATTGCTTCTCAATTTCCCCCCTCTCACTCCCCCTCCTCAAAGCGTCCTCCCCGCTTCTTCCCCCTTCAAACTCTCACCTCCATCTCCCCCAACCTTCTGCCTCGCTCTTCCCCCTCCTCAAATAACACCTCATTGTGGCTCACCCAATCACCATCAAACCTTTTGTCCGCCCCATCCTTCCCTTTCTCCGAGCTATTCTGAAATCTCTGACACACCTTCAACAGCTCTCCCTATCTCTTCCACCTCTTCCACATCTTACCCTACCCCTCCTCCCCCCTGTTCTGTATCTGATGCTCCCCCTTCCTCTTCATTAACGGTATGGACCTCAAACATCCGGGGCCTTCGTTCAAACTTAACTGATCTCTCCATACAGGTTGCTTCTGTCAAACCAGACGTGATCTGCTTAACAGAAACTTTCCTCCTTTATGATGTCTCTGATTCCATAGTATCTCTCCCGGGCTACTCCCTCCTCCGGTATGATAGACCTGAGCCTCGTCCTGGAGGCGGGGTTGCTATCTTTATCAAAAACTCTCTTCCTCACTCGCCCTGCACTGCACTCTCTCCACCTCACCCCCAGGAATACCTCTGGCTACGGCTTCCCCTTCGCTCCCACCTCTTGTTCATATGTGTGTTGTACCGTCCACCAAACAGTGATGACTCCATCTACATCTCGCTGTCTGATGATATGGACCAACTTCTATCTACTCATCCCAACTCTCTCTTCCTCATATGTGGTGATTTCAATTGTCACCATGCCAGTTGGCTGGGTGTGGGTACCTCTCTCACCAGCCATGGCTCTTCAGCAAAGGACTTCTGCGACTCACTGGGACTGACACAATCTGTCAATTTCCCGACCCGGATCTCAGTCAACGGAACATCTTCTCTTCTGGACTTGGTTATGACTAACTTCCCTGAAAATATCTGCTGCTCTTCTTCTGCTCCGATCGGATCATCTGATCATGTCCTTGTTAAAGTGGACATCTCTCTGACCATCCTCAGGGAGCCTGCTCAGCGTCGACGAGTCTGGCATTTCACTCAGGCCAACTGGCACGGTCTTCAAGCAGCCATCAATCATCTGGACTGGTCTCCCATCTCTACCACCTCTGACATCAACTCATCCTGGGAATTCTTCCAAAGTAAATTGCTCTCTCTCATGCACAGATTTATCCCATCTCGTCTTCAGTTGTCATACCCTTCCTCCCGTCCATGGTACACGGAATCTTGTGGTGAGGCTGTTGCCCAGAAACAACTTGCCTTCGTCTCCTGGAAAGCAAATCCAACGGAAGGAAATCTCATTTCCTTTCACAAAGCCCGAAACAAGTGTGTGTCCACCCTCAGGAGAGCCAGGAAACAATATCTCTCCATTCTCAAGACCGAACTCTCTTATCTGTCTCCCTCTTCCAAATCCTGGTGGCGTCTGGTCAAATCCGTTTCTGGTGTTTGTTCCCCCTCCATCCCCTCCCTTACCTCAAACGGCGACACAGCTGACTCCGCACGTGAAAAAGCTGAATGCCTCAACTCTGTGTTTGCCTCTAAATCTTGTGTCCCAAACCCGTCCCTCTCTGTACCCACCATACCCAGTCGTACCCTGCTGCTCCTGGACTCCGTGTCCTTTCCTCCTGACAAGGTGGAAAAGTTTCTGTCAACCCTCGACTCTGATTCTGCAACTGGACCCGACGGCATCAGCCCACGGGTCCTAAAATCCTGCTCTGCTGCTCTATCTCACCCTCTCTCTGTTCTCTTCACCCTCTCTTTTGCTCAAGGTCAACTGCCATCTGCTTGGAAATCAGCCAACATCACCGCTTTGCACAAAAAAGGTGCAAAAACAGATCCTAGCAACTACAGACCAATCAGCCTTCTCCCAATTATCAGCAAAGTCATGGAATCCATCATTGCTTCCGATATGAAATCTTTCCTCTTCTCCAATGGCTTGATCTCTGATCATCAATTTGGTTTCAGACCAGGTCACTCTACTCTGGACATGCTGCTTCTGCTGTCTCAACAATGGATGGAGGTCCTCAATGCCAAACAGGAAATTAGAGCTGTCTCCCTCGACATATCACGTGCCTTCGACACGGTCTGGCACCCCGCTCTGCTCACCAAACTCTCCTCCTTTGGTATCCATGGAAATCTCCACGCATGGCTGGCGGACTTCCTCTCTAGTCGTCGTCAACGTGTGGCCCTGAATGGGTTTCTCTCATCTCCTCTTCCTGTTCAGGCTGGAGTTCCCCAAGGCAGTGTTCTGGGCCCCGTGCTTTTTCTGGTCTTCATCAATGATCTCTCTGACTCTCTCGAAAATCCTCTCTATCTCTTTGCTGATGACTCCACTCTCTGCCGCTCCATTCCTCTTCCCTCAGATCGGCAGTCTGCTGCCTCCTCACTCTCTGAAGACCTGGACAAAATCACAGACTGGTCAAACAAGTGGAACATGTCTTTCAATCCTGACAAATCTCACACTCTTACTATGTCTCTCCGAAAAGATCGACTGGACAACCCTCCCATCTACTTTCTCAACAATCCTCTCCAAGAAGTTCTGTCGCTCAAGATTTTGGGTCTCACTATCTGCCATGATCTTTCTTGGGAAAACCACATTTCCAAGCTGGCCTCCAAAGCCAGTCGCCGACTGGGCATCCTCCGTCGTGCGAAGTCCTTCCTCGGCACACCTGAGCTCCTCACCACATACAAGGCTTTCATCCGCAGCTCAATGGAATACTGTTCTCCCCTATGGGCCGGTGCTCCTGCCTCACACCTAGCTCGGCTTCACGCTGTTGAAACCAAAGCTTTCAGAATTATTGGAATCTCCCGCGATGAAGCTATCTCTGAGGGCCTTTCACTCACTCACCGCAGGCAGGTAGGTGGTCTTTCTTTCTTCTACTCCTCTCCGGCCTTGCACCCCCAGCTCTCTCTGTGCTCTGTCCCCCAAATATTCCTACAGGTCGCACAAGATCTGCCAGCAACCCTCTGATGGTTAAACTGCCGAAATCTCGGCTCTCTGCTCACCTTCACTCTTTCATTCCTCTTTTCTCCCGCCTCTGGAACAAACTCCCTCACTCCCTTCAATCCCACTCCTCCCTCCAGGTCTTTAAAACAGCTGTTCACCACCATCTCTTATCTTCCCCCATCCAAAACCTTGATCTTTTCTACCCCCGCTAATTCACCCCAGATCCACCTTGTTTGAAATTCCAACTTCTTTCCTGGAAGTCCTGGCAGTGTCCATATGTTTTATACCTCTCCCACCGCTCCCTTCCCATGCCCCCCCCCCCAAAGCCCTCGCCCTCTCTCAGATCTCTCGATGTCTCCATGTCTCTCGGTCCCTGCTCTCAAATGTTGTGTTTGTGTCCTTCCCCCTCTCTCCCCATCTTGTCTACCGCTCCCGATGTTATATGTTTTATGTGTCGGTTTGTCTTTCTGTGTGATTAATGTTCGCTCTTTCACGAGCCTCGATCTTGTATACAAAAAAAAAAAAAAAAAAAAAAAAAAAATTACAGAAAATAATATAAGGATTTATTATTTATAAGTAAAGACAGTGAAAAAGCCCGCGCCGGTAATACTAATAACTCGAATAAGCCTAAATTGGGATCCCACACACAACAGATATCAAACACGATACGAGGGAGGTGAATACGAAAATAACACGTCTTTTAGTTTTATGCAAAGTGTATTCGCGGGTACGGCCTTATCTCGTCCTTGTCGTCTTGGTGACCGCCGTCCAACACCCGGCTCCTTTCGTCCCGCGGCACGCCTCACTCCAAGTTCCACGGCCCCGCGGCCCTCTCCGTCCGCCTCCAAGCGCCACCAGGCCTCGTCGGTTCAACGGCCCACCCACACCACGAGCTCCTTTGCTCCAACGGTCCAACGCAGGGCTGCACAAAGCAAACGAACTCCACTTGACTCGACTCGACTCTCTTCGGGAGTGCTGGCAGCCAAGTCCAACTGTTCAGTGCCAACTGCCAACTCCAACGAACTCTCTCTCTCAAAATGGCGTCCGACCGTCGAATATATCTCTCGCCGATGATGTCACATTGGCGCACTCCTCAGCCAATAATAGCCTCCCAACTCGCCGGCTCGCCCAGGTCACGCCCTCTGCGGCATCGCTCCACTCTCCCGTCCCCGACCCCGCGGTCCTTGTGTTATAACACGTGCCAGGCGAGGTTTGTAGGCCTTGGAGGTGTAAACGGTGGCGGCCAATTGTGGCGGTGTTTTTGGCCTGGTTTCCTGTCCATTTGTTCCGAAGTCATTGTCAGGGAAAAGAATTATTTAATGTTGCGCTAAGGACCTAACTAATGTTTATGTGGTTTGCAGTGCCATAATGGACAAAGGTTTGACTACTAGGTGAAACTCACAGGGGCGTTACCTTTAATCCCTCACTATTTAACACTCGAACCTCCAGGTAGATCCACAATCATACATCTTCCCCCGACAAATGCCTAAACATCAAGAACTTATTACATGTAGAGTCCCTGTCACGACAGCCGAATACCTACCTATTCAGATCTATCTAGCTCTAGATGTTGCTCTACCAAATTCATAACACAGCCCCCCCCCTGGAACCGTAGCTCCTGCAAGGTTCACCGCAGGCGCTACCATTCCAGCCTTAACACTTACTGTCACACACTTAATTAACCTATGAAATAAATCAGGAAGGGCTGTGGGAAGTGAGTCGGACTACCTACCTACACTTCCTTAACATGCTGAACCCCTTAACCATCATGCAAGTATGTACATTTTCTTCGTTGTTCCTGTGGAGGGAGGAAACAAACAACACACAACACTAACTTAACCACAAAACTTAACCATCTTTCCAAAACTCAAAACTCTAACCTTTGTGCATACCCCGGTCTACAGACCGCGTCCCCCGGTGGATGCCACAAGACACAACCTTACCTGCGGGGCCATCCCCAATGCATCCCCCTAAATTTCCACGGGCCCTGTCCAGATGTTACAGGTGAGTGACACGGCTCGGCGGATTTCGCCCACATTCATGCAACACAGACCCCTTAACCATCATGCATTCCATAGGTCATCAAGGCATTTCAAAAATCAACAAAGCACTTATTTCAATACACCCCCTGCAGGACCATGGCATTGATGTCATTCACGTGTGTGTGCATTCCTCAACTTGGCAGCGGGGAGGTACCGCACAAAAAGATGGTGGGGGCGCATCAGGCTGTGGTGCCCGCAGTCCCAAAACCAAGTCAACCGACTTACAAGTTCATTGCCCCCCCCCCCCCTTTTACCTCTTGGCCCCGTGACAGCCCAACAGCCCCTTTCCGCCGTTACCTCGCCGGTGAGGGTCTCCACACACACCAGGCTCCTTTGCCTCCTGCTTTCGCGCAGCAACACGGGTCACCGGGGGACTTCCTCACCCCGCGGCGCCCAACCAGACCCTCCACCGACGAGCTCCAATTTCCAGTTACCACCGGCTGCCAGGGGTAATTGCCGCAGAAGGGGGCCCGCAGGCATCGCTCCTCAGAGCTTGCTCTGTACCTGCGGACACACACACCTTCCCCACCCACAAGACCCCAAAACACACCTCCTCCCCCGCTGCCATTCAATTCTCCACACAACTCAGCACAATTCAGTACAATTCTTGGTGTAAAAGGTGTTACAAGGCTTGCCATGGCCTGCCACATGTGAAATCCCCCAGTTCACATTTAAACCATCACACATTTCCAAAAGCACATTTCCAAAAGCACAAGTATCGCCCCTCATTATCTCCAATAATCATCACTCACTCTCCAGGTTCCACTCTCACGACCACATCAAAACACCTAACCACAATACAAAAACATACGCCACCCACAAGACACTGTGGCTCCCATTCCATCCCCTCACCGGCCATGTCATCACTCTCACCCGCCTCCCAACTCCAATTTACATGTCCCCAATTTCCAAAGCAAGTCCTGAAGCCTGGGACAGTACTCCTCAAAACACTCACCTCAAGTGCAGGTAGTTGCAGGTTGGTCAGGTTCAAGAGTGTCATCCTGTCCCGCACTCCCTCTGACCAATCACATTTCCCCAAATTTTGCCCTCCTTCCGGCTGTACTGGCAAGCATGTGGATCCACCTCCTCCGGTGACCTCTACTACACTACTGCATTTGGCTACGATGGCTCCGCCCCTTATAGTGCAGGGGCTGTCGGACAAGTTGAGCAGCCTGACTGCCAGCATAGGCCCACGGGTGTCTACGAGGGTGCGACCCACCATTAATTCCTCCGTCCCCTGCGAGGACCACGACTCCACTAGCCCCAGCTGGCCAATGGGTTGAGCACCTGCTGCTAACTCTGCCATCACGACTCTCTCGGACCTGGGAGGCACGGTCACAGTGCGCGGCACCTCCAGCCACGTCCCCTGCACCTCCTCGTCATCCCCCAGTCCCATTAGCTGCAGCCTCTCGGTGCCCAACCACATATGACCACGCCCAAGGTCTAATTGGCAGTCATGTTCCACCAGGAAACTCAGTCCCAACAGACACTGATCGCACACCCCCGCCACCCACACAACCACGCTGACCTCCAGGCCACCCAACTCCATCCTCACCACTCCGCGTCCCAATATTGGTGCCGTTGCCCCCGTAGCCAGTTGAAGGCTGTGTCCTTCTACCCTATCAATTTTGTCCCAGCCTCCAACACTCTGGTCTAGCACACCCGGATTGATAATGGTGTCACTGGCTCCAGTGTCCACCACAGCCTCACAAAATTCTCCCTCAATTTTGCATCTAACCCTTAGATTACCTGTGCCAATTTGTCCGCAATTCACTACTTCCACCAAAGGAGGGCGCTTCTCCACACACTTGCCAGCCGAGCATGGCCCCGTATGCTCGGCTCGTTCTAGTTTCCCGCACACTCTACCGCTATTGGCCCAGGCGGAGGTGGTGGTCCTCTGTCTGGCACCTGTGGACCTACTGGGGGCCCCCTCCTTTCTGGACTGCGAAGCCTGTCAGGAGGTGGGGGCCCATATGGTTGCCGACAATTCCTCTGACTGTGCCCTCTTCTCCCACATCTAAAACAAGTCCCCAAGAACGGACCCCTCTGGTAGCCAGGCGGAGCCCCCCTTTCTCCCGGCCCAGCCCGATAAAAATCAGGCCGTCCCGATGGCCAACCTGGACCACCCTGTCGTGACTCGCTCCCTGCAAATTGTCCCCCCATCAAATTTGTCAGCTGGCGGCTGATTCCCCTTAACATTCGCCCGATGTCATCCTCTGGCTTTTCCTGATCCCGCACCTCGGCCTGCCGTACCGTCACAGGTGCCCTCTCCGATGCGCGGTTCGACCTTCTCAAAAAGGTCAGTCTCGCCGCGCATTCCGCTGCCCGGTGCACCGTGGGTGGGTCCTGTAACTCCACCAACGTCCGGACCTCAGGATCAGGGAGAGCCGCCATAAATTTTTCTATCGCCAGCTTGTCCCACGCCTGTGCTGGTAGGTCCCTGTATGCTATCCTCACAGATTGGTATATATCCTGGGCCAGCTCCTGCAACGTCTCATTAGGCTTTTGCCTGCGATGCAGCAGCTGTGCCCTGACCAGGTCGCACCTTGCGCCTGTCCCGTACCTGTTATTCAAGGCCTCACAAATGGCCTTGCTGGTCAATATTCCCTCTGGGACTACGTTTAACACGTCGGCGGCTGACCCCCGCAGTGTCGCCACCAGATTCCCCATGCGCTCCCGCTCTCCCCAACCATTGAGCTGAGACACGCACTCAAATTGTGTCAGGAAAGCCTCGAGGCTCCCTGATCCGTCAAAATGTACGAGGGGGATTGGTTTTCCAGAGACTCTATTCCCCGATTCCTCTCTGTCCAAATCCAGTCCGGGGCCAAAACACCCCCCCAACTGGGTATTCCGTTTCGGAGCCTCTGGTGTCCAAATGTGGCTCGTGGTGAGGGTCTCCTGGGTCACCTTAATCTGGTCCTGAAGATGTTTAACCGACCTACTCACCTCTTCCTTCAGGCTCTCTTGAACCCGGCCAACCTCCTTCTTGATGGTATTGTCCCAGATCTCCAGTCGCTCCTGCATAAAATCACTCACCCTTTCATTATCCATTAGTGGCCCCCACAGGCCTTTCTCAATTAACCCTTGCTCCTGCTCTTTTATGCGGGTTTCCAACCCCCTCACCTCCTCGGCCAATTTGCCCCCCTGTCGGTTGAGCAGTCCCCATTCCTCACTCTGCTGTAGCATTCTGGCATCCACCCGGCCCCGATAGCCTTCCAGGTCCCCATTTGCTTTATCAATTCGACCCTCCAACGCTTCCCCCCTCCGGACAGCCTGGGTCACGCCCTCCTCTATTTTTGACATTAATTCTGTCCGTATCGATTCACTTGCCACCCCTATGGCTTTTTCCATCTCCCCCCCTCTAGTTTCTACTTTATCCTCCAATTCCCCCAGCCTGCCCGTAATTTGGTTTTGCACACTCCCTTCTATGCCATCAATTCGTTCCCCCAGCTGTTGTGCCATTTCCCCAATTTTTCCTTCCAAGTTTTCATGCCTCTCTTTCATTTGTTCATTCACTTTTCCCTCCAATCCCTCAATTTTGCTGTCCATCCCTTTGATCTGTTCTTTCAAACCCTCCTCTAATCTACCCATTTGCCCCTCCATGTTTTTTGTTTGGGCATTAATTTTGTTCTCCAATTGCTCGTTCTGAGCATTCATTTCCCCTTTCAATCCATTAATTTGGTCACTCATGTCCTTCAGTCCTTCCCTACATTCCTTCCCCTGCGACTCCATTTTATTTTCCATCCCTTCAATTTGTTCCTCCAATCGATCACTCATTCCCCGAATTTCTGCAAGGTTTCGCTCACCCTGTGCGTTCATGTCTCCCATCTGCTTTCCCAATCGCTCACTGTTCTTTCCCATCCCTTCAATTTTTCGAAGCAATTGATCCAACATCTGGTCGGTTGTCGGGGCCGTTCCTACTGCTCCCGACTCCCCGGTGGGGGAGGGGGATAAGTTGGTGCTCGGGACGGGGGAGGTTCCAAGGCTCACCTCGACATCTAATTCCCCTATTTCCGGCTCACTCCCGACGCTGACGGAGGCCTCGCTGCGTACTTCCATCTCATCAATTTCCGACATCCGCTTTCCGGAAGATTGTTTCCCGCGCGCGTATTTATTTTAATAATTCCTGAAACAATTTAAATTTGACGAAGACGCGATATCGCGCTCCGTTTGCCCAATTGATTATTAAATTTCTCCGCCTCGACTATAAAAATCTTGCGTTCGAACGTCGGGCGCAATGTACGCCCGACCGTGTCGATGTCTCGCCGCGGACAAAAAAATTTGTCCGACGGGTTCGAATCCTACACTCCTGACACCACTTGTCACGCAACCGTGATTAACACCACAGTTACGGATGGCCGATTGCGAGACTTTACACTCCCGAGGCGAAAACTCAATGGCGGATTCAAACTCAACACAAAGTTAAACGCGCGGAAGGGCAGACACAGCAAGCTCCGCAGCCCTATCTATTAAAATGAAACACCCAGGAAAATTGCGTTCAGATATATACAGAAAATAATATAAGGATTTATTATTTATAAGTAAAGACAGTGAAAAAGCCCACGCTGGTAATACTAATAACTCGAATAAGCCTAAATTGGGATCCCACACACAACAGATATCAAACACGATACGAGGGAGGTGAATACGAAAATAACACGTCTTTTAGTTTTATGCAAAGTGTATTCGCGGGTACGGCCTTATCTCGTCCTTGTCGTCTTGGTGACCGCCGTCCAACACCCGGCTCCTTTCGTCCCGCGGCACACCTCACTCCAAGTTCCACGGCCCCGCGGCCCTCTCCGTCCGCCTCCAAGCGCCACCAGGCCTCGTCGGTTCAACGGCCCACCCACACCACGAGCTCCTTTGCTCCAACGGTCCAACGCAGGGCTGCACAAAGCAAACGAACTCCACTTGACTCGACTCGACTCTCTTCGGGAGTGCTGGCAGCCAAGTCCAACTGTTCAGTGCCAACTGCCAACTCCAACGAACTCTCTCTCTCAAAATGGCGTCCGACCGTCGAATATATCTCTCGCCGATGACGTCACATTGGCGCACTCCTCAGCCAATAATAGCCTCCCAACTCGCCGGCTCGCCCAGGTCACGCCCTCTGCGGCATCGCTCCACTCTCCCGTCCCCGACCCCGCGGTCCTTGTGTTATAACACGTGCCAGGCGAGGTTTGTAGGCCTTGGAGGTGTAAACGGTGGCGGCCAATTGTGGCGGTGTTTTTGGCCTGGTTTCCTGTCCATTTGTTCCGAAGTCATTGTCAGGGAAAGGAATTATTTAATGTTGCGCTAAGGACCTAACTAATGTTTATGTGGTTTGCAGTGCCATAATGGACAAAGGTTTGACTACTAGGTGAAACTCACAGGGGCGTTACCTTTAATCCCTCACTATTTAACACTCGAACCTCCAGGTAGATCCACAATCATACATCTTCCCCCAACAAACGCCTAAACATCAAGAACTTATTACATGTAGAGTCCCTGTCACGACAGCCGAATACCTACCTATTCAGATCTACCTAGCTCTAGATGTTGCTCTACCAAATTCATAACAATATATATATAATATATTATATATATATATATATATATATATATATATATATATATATATATATATATATATATATATATATATATATATACATACACACACACACAAACAGTGAAACCTTGACTTACGAGTTTAATTCGTTCTGTGACCGAGCTCGTAACTCAATTTGCTCGTTTCTCAAATTAAATTTCCCCATTAAAATGCATTGAAATGCTATTAATCCGTTCCAGCCCGCCAAAAACCACACCAATTTTTTTTAAAATATACAGTATATATAAAAATATCTCGCGCTTTATATTTCACCTGTATGCAGCATACAAGTTGGCAGGATGGCCTGGACTGGAGGTACGCACACTTGACTCTAAACTGTCCAGCCTGGGTTTGAATCCCGAACCAGCTATAACCTGTCATGGGTGAATCACAGGCAGGGTGATTCATCAATGTGTGTACCGCTAAACTGGGCGCCCCATTTGCGTCCCATTAGTTGTTGGATGTTAAGGATCTCACCGTGTTTTCCACAAAGAGAAGGCGAGCTATCGCCGGCACTCTGAACAAGTTGTGGCCTGGCATGCTCTTCTCCTCTGCCGTTATATACGTCCTCCTCGGCATCTTTTTCCAGAAGAGCCCTGTCTCGTCACAGTTGAAGATTTGCTGGGGGATGTATCGTTCGGCAAAAGTTCGGTTTATCGACTCCTTCTGCTTCAAAATCGTACATATCGTAGAAGTACTACGATCGTACTGCCTCACCAAGTCGACAACACGCACACCTCGCTCATGTTTTTCGACGATTGCGTGTTTTATATCCAAGCACATCATCCTCTTCTTCTTCTCAGTACTGCCCTTGGCACTCAATTTCTTAGGACCCATGGTTAAAACTAAGAAATTTTCCAAAATAACCAAAATGCGAAAACAAAGCAGCAGATATATACGGCAGAGATGCTTGCACGGCAAGATAACCACGTGACCTGAACCCACCTGGTGGCGGGTGGCGTAAGCTCCAAAATAACCAAAATGCGAAAACAAAGCAGCAGCGATATACGGCAGAGATGCTTGCACGGCAAGATAACCACGTGACCGGAACCCACTTGGTGGCGTAAGCTCGTAACTCAGATCTCGGCTCGCATCTCAAAGCAATAAACCGCCCGAGCGATGGCTCGTATCTCGGAAAACTCGTAAGTTGGTGCACTCGTAAGTCAAGGTTTCACTGTATATATATATATATATATATATATATATATATATATATATATATATATATATATACATATATATATATATATATGCATATTACGTATATATATATATATATATATATATATATATATATATATATATTGTTGTGGATTTGAGAATTGTGTTTTTTGTGTGTGTAAATATCACCCTCCGTGTTGTGTGTAAAGGTCAACGGTCATCCCTTAGTTAGTCCATATACAATCACGTAGCAAATCATAGATTTCCCTTTTCAGTAGTTATCTCCTTATTATGTGTGTTAGTTTAAGGCTCTGTCTTCCATTAATTGACACTGCATTGCACCGAATTGACATAAGGTAGTTCCCTTCCATTCCCAAAGCCCCCAGTCCCAAAGCCTCCGTTGCCAACTGCATTGGGCGGTTTTCAGCATTTGCCGCCGTTGGCCACGTGCTCCGTCTCGGAGAAGAAAGGCGTGTGTTCACCTCGTCATAGAGGGGAGGAGTGAGCCAGCCCCGAACAACCAACGAAGAACGAGGGGTTTGGCTTGAGAGGGTGGAAAGAGAACGATCGGGGAGGTTCGCGAAGGTTCGGGGGTGTGGTCAATATAACCCGCGGCGGGACGCCCCCACCTCAGATGAGATGAGATGAGATGAGATGGGAAGAGATGAGATGAGCTTTGAGTCCACCACGCAGCTTTGACTCCACCACGCAGCTTCGACCCGCTGCTAAGCGGGAACCGGATATCGGTGGCATCGGTGGCCGTCGAGGTCCAGCCCGACGTCCCGTGCGGGATCAAGCTCCAACCAGCGTCCAGCTGAACCTTCCTCTCCCTCCAGCCATCCACCTCCTGCCATTCCTGTCATCATCCCCCGTGTAAGTGTGCTTGTAGTCTGTCTTTTGTCTTGTCCCTGGGTTTAAGTAAGACTGCCATAGGTAAGCTAGTGTTGCACTGTGTCCTTCTGGTCCGTCCCTCTTTCTGTCGTTATTTTCTTATCTTTACATTCTCCTTGGTTCTTTTGGTCTTGTAAATAATAATAATAAATTAGATTTGTTCTTCCTACCTTGCCTTTCTTTCCCTTACATCCGTCGTCTTTGTGATTTCCCTCATTGAAAACCTGTGGCATGATTTTGGCCAACGTTCAGGATCGGGTTAGTCTCTGCTAATGGTTCATGCCGCGGTTGCTAGACCGCTCGGCAATTAACATCTGTCCGCGGTTACGAACGAGGTTGTGCACCTGCCTCTTCGGGGGTAGCTGTGCAACTTCAGGACTCACGTCGGTCAGTCAAAGACAAGGGGGTTGATCCCCCCTTGATAAGGGGAAGAAGGCCGACGGAGAGATCCGTAACAATATATATATATAAAGATATATACATATACAGACTTGGCATTTAATATGGAATTTTTTTTTTTCTTGACTTGGGTTTACTTTTTGAACTCAGTATATCAATCTGGTGAGTTTATTTTACCCTTCGGTGATGTCTTTGTTGAAAGAACCATGTCACTGATTGTCTTTCGCAGCAAGAAGTCAATAACAGGATTATATCACAGGTGGCATGACAAAATGTAAAGACAGGTACATTTGACGATTGGCTTCACAATCGGGCATATAAGGGTTGTTGCGTTCTGTATTAGTGGAAAACAACTGCTGCACGTCTACAAAAGTTATTGCCACTTCTTCTGGAGATGGTCCGTCAACTTGACAATGCTGTTTGTCATGGAGTGGTGGCTTTACGAAATTCTGGCCTGAAACAGCGTGCTATTGCTCGGCAGTATGGCATCACTCAAGGTCAGGTGTCAAAGATCCTGAAACGAAATGATCAGAGGGGTGTCCGTACTCCAATACCGAGGCCAGGACGTCCATGCAGAACCACAAGGAGAGACGATCGCCAGCTGCACCGGTTAGTCCACAATGGCCGTACCAAGTCAGCTAATCGGCTTAGGGCTGAGTGGCAGCAACTGACAAATGTGCCTGTATCCAGAAGGCTAGTCAACCAACGACTGGTTCAAGCAGGCTATCGTGCCAGGCGTCCCCTGAGAAAGCCACGCCTGACCAGACAACACAGCCAGCGCCAATTGCAGTGGGCCAGAGAGCACCGTCGATGGCAGCCAGGACACTGGAATCATGTGACCTTCAGTGACGAGTCTAGATTTCTGGTCTATCGTCAAGATGGCCGCATCCGAGTGCGCAGACCAGTGCATGAAGCCCACAACGAAGATTGTATAGTGCCAAGAGTCCAAGGTGGAGGTGGTGGGGTGACCGTTTGGGCTGCTTTTCATGCAGGGGGCAAAATTGACCTGGTTGTTCTGAATGGAAACCTGAACCAGTTCAAGTACAGGGTCATTCTGGAAGAAACATTGCTTCCATTTGCTCGTGCAGCCTTTCGAGGAAACTTTGTCTTCCAAGATGACAATGCACGGCCTCATCGTGCTGGCATGATCCAACACTTTCTTGCTGACCGTGGTGTAGAGCATATGGAGTAGCTTGCCATGTCCCCGGACATGAATCCGATAGAGAACTTGTGGGCAGAATTAACGCGTCAAATCGACAACTTGGACCAGCAGCCTACCTCTGTGTGTGAATTGCAGCAGACTATTGTCACTGCATGGCAAGCGATTCCTGTCCAAACCTTGAGAAATCTCGTGAACAGCATGCCTCGACGTGTACGTGCTCTCCTGAATGCTCGTGGGGGTCACTATCTGCCATGATCTTTCCTGGGAAAACCACATTTCAAATCTGGCCTCCAAAGCCAGTCGCCGACTGGGCATCCTCCGTCGTGCGAAGTCCTTCCTTGGTACACCTGAGCTCCTCACCACTTACAAGGCTTTCATCCGCAGCTCTATGGAATACTGCTCTCCCCTCTGGTCTGGTGCTCCTGCCTCACACCTAGCTCGTCTTCACGCTGTTGAAACCAAAGCGTTCAGAATCATTGGAATCTCCCGCGATGAAGCTAACTCCAAGGGCCTTTCACTCACTCACCACGGGCAGGTTGGTGGTCTTTCCATCTTCTACCGACTCCTCTCTGGCCTTGCCCCCCCAGCTCTCTCTGGGCTCTGTCCCCCAAATATTCCTACAGGTCGCACAAGATCTGCGTGCAAGCCTCTTATGGTTAAACTGCCAAAATCAAGACTTTCTGCTCACCTTCACTCTTTCATTCCTCTTTTCTCCCGCCTCTGGAACAAACGCCCTCACTCTCTTCAATCCCACTCCACCCTCCAGGTCTTTAAAACAGCTGTTCACCACCATCTCTTATCCTCCCCCATCCAAAACCTTGATCTTTTCTACCCCCGCTAATTTCGGTCCCCTTGTGTTTTATACCTCTCCCCCCCCCCCCACCCCCCTTCCCACGCCTCCTCCCCCCAAGCCCTCTATAATAAATAATAATAATTCATTTATTTTGTATAGCGCTTTTCCAGAAGCCCAAAGGCGCTTTGACAGAGTGGAAAACATAATGCATAACAATACATGAAAACAACAATTGCAAAAAGACAAGAATCAATAGGGAAATATTTAAAGCAAAAGGAGGGAGAAGGAGAAGAGATAGTCAGGGGTTAAATGCTGTGGGTTGAATGTTGAATGCAGTGTTGAACAGGTGGGTCTTTTTTTTTTTTTTTTTTTTTTTTTTTGTATACAAGATCGAGGCTCGTGAAAGAGCGAACATTAATCACACAGAAAGACAAACCGACACATAAAACATATAACATCGGGAGCGGTAGACAAGATGGGGAGAGAGGGGGAAGGACACAAACACAACATTTGAGAGCAGGGACCGAGAGACATGGAGACATGGATACATCGAGAGATCTGAGAGAGGGCGAGGGCTTTGGGGAAGGGGGCGGTGGGAGAGGTATAAAACATATGGACACTGCCAGGACTTCCAGGAAAGAAGTTGGAATTTCAAACAAGGTGGATCTGGGGTGAATTAGCGGGGGTAGAAAAGATCAAGGTTTTGGATGGGGGAAGATAAGAGATGGTGGTGAACAGCTGTTTTAAAGACCTGGAGGGAGGAGTGGGATTGAAGGGAGTGAGGGAGTTTGTTCCAGAGGCGGGAGAAAAGAGGAATGAAAGAGTGAAGGTGAGCAGAGAGCCGAGATTTCGGCAGTTTAACCATCAGAGGGTTGCTGGCAGATCTTGTGCGACCTGTAGGAATATTTGGGGGACAGAGCACAGAGAGAGCTGGGGGTGCAAGGCCGGAGAGGAGTCGGTAGAAGACAGAAAGACCACCTACCTACCTGCCTGCGGTGAGTGAGTGAAAGGCCCTCAGAGATAGCTTCATCGCGGGAGATTCCAATAATTCTGAAAGCTTTGGTTTCAACAGCGTGAAGCCGAGCTAGGTGTGAGGCAGGAGCACCGGCCCATAGGGGAGAACAGTATTCCATTGAGCTGCAGATGAAAGCCTTGTATGTGGTGAGGAGCTCAGGTGTGCCGAGGAAGGACTTCGCACGACGGAGGATGCCCAGTCGGCGACTGGCTTTGGAGGCCAGCTTGGAAATGTGGTTTTCCCAAGAAAGATCATGGCAGATAGTGAGACCCAAAATCTTGAGCGACAGAACTTCTTGGAGAGGATTGTTGAGAAAGTAGATGGGAGGGTTGTCCAGTCGATCTTTTCGGAGAGACATAGTAAGAGTGTGAGATTTGTCAGGATTGAAAGACATGTTCCACTTGTTTGACCAGTCTGTGATTTTGTCCAGGTCTTCAGAGAGTGAGGAGGCAGCAGACTGCCGATCTGAGGGAAGAGGAATGGAGCGGCAGAGAGTGGAGTCATCAGCAAAGAGATAGAGAGGATTTTCGAGAGAGTCAGAGAGATCATTGATGAAGACCAGAAAAAGCACGGGGCCCAGAACACTGCCTTGGGGAACTCCAGCCTGAACAGGAAGAGGAGATGAGAGAAACCCATTCAGGGCCACACGTTGACGACGACTAGAGAGGAAGTCCGCCAGCCATGCGTGGAGATTTCCATGGATACCAAAGGAGGAGAGTTTGGTGAGCAGAGCGGGGTGCCAGACCATGTCGAAGGCACGTGATATGTCGAGGGAGACAGCTCTAATTTCCTGTTTGGCATTGAGGACCTCCATCCATTGTTGAGACAGCAGAAGCAGCATGTCCAGAGTAGAGTGACCTGGTCTGAAACCAAATTGATGATCAGAGATCAAGCCATTGGAGAAAAGGAAAGATTTCATATCCGAAGCAATGATGGATTCCATGACTTTGCTGATAATTGGGAGAAGGCTGATTGGTCTGTAGTTGCTAGGATCTGTTTTTGCACCTTTTTTGTGCAAAGCGGTGATGTTGGCTGATTTCCAAGCAGATGGCAGTTGACCTTGAGCAAAAGAGAGGGTGAAGAGAACAGAGAGAAGGTGAGATAGAGCAGCAGAGCAGGATTTTAGGACCCGTGGGCTGATGCCGTCGGGTCCAGTTGCAGAATCAGAGTCGAGGGTTGACAGAAACTTTTCCACCTTGTCAGGAGGAAAGGACACGGAGTCCAGGAGCAGCAGGGTACGACTGGGTATGGTGGGTACAGAGAGGGATGGGTTTGGGACACAAGATTTAGAGGCAAACACAGAGTTGAGGCATTCAGCTTTTTCACGTGCGGAGTCAGCTGTGTAGCCGTTTGAGGTAAGGGAGGGGATGGAGGGGGAACAAACACCAGAAACGGATTTGACCAGACGCCACCAGGATTTGGAAGAGGGAGACAGATAAGAGAGTTCGGTCTTGAGAACGGAGAGATATTGTTTCCTGGCTCTCCTGAGGGTGGACACACACTTGTTTCGGGCTTTGTGAAAGGAAATGAGATTTCCTTCCGTTGGATTTGCTTTCCAGGAGACGAAGGCAAGTTGTTTCTGGGCAACAGCCTCACCACAAGGTTCCGTGTACCATGGACGGGAGGAAGGGTATGACAACTGAAGACGAGATGGGATAAATCTGTGCATGAGAGAGAGCAATTTACTTTGGAAGAATTCCCAGGATGAGTTGATGTCAGAGGTGGTAGAGATGGGAGACCAGTCCAGATGATTGATGGCTGCTTGAAGACCGTGCCAGTTGGCCTGAGTGAAATGCCAGACTCGTCGACGCTGAGCAGGCTCCCTGAGGATGGTCAGAGAGATGTCCACTTTAACAAGGACATGATCAGATGATCCGATCGGAGCAGAATGATGTGATGTGATGTTTAGTGATGTGATGTTTTGATGGTGTGACATTTAGTGATGTTTTGAATGTGGTGAGTGAGGAGGAGTCTCTGATGGTGTGAGGTAGTGAGTTCCAGAGGGTGGGAGCAGCGATGGAGAAGGCCCTGTCCCCCCAGGATCTGAATTTGGTCCGGATGGAGGGGGTCAGGAGGTTGGTACCAGCAGAGCGGAGGTTGTGGGTGGGAGTGTGTCTGGAGAGGAGGTCAGCCAGGTAGGATGGGGCCAGGTTATGGAGGGCTTTGTATGTCAAGAGGAGGATTTTGTACTGGATTCTCTGGGGGATGGGGAGCCAGTGAAGCTTGTAAAGGACGGGGGTGATGTGGTCACGGGTCCGGGAATGGGTGAGTAGATGGGCAGCGGAGTTCTGAATGTATTGGAGTTTATTGGTGATTTTTGAGGGTGAACCATAGAGGAGGCTATTGCAGTAGTCCAGACGGGAGGTGATGAAGGCGTGGATGAGGGTTTCTGCAGCCGTGGAGGAGAGGGATGAGCGGAGACGGGCAATGTTTTTCAGGTGAAAGAAGGCTGACTTTGTGATCTGTTTAGTGTATTTGTCGAAGGAAAGGGTTTGGTCAAAGATGACGCCAAGATTCCGGATGTGAGGGGAGGTGGATACTGGGATACCGTCGATGTTGAGGGCAAAGTTATGGGTGGATTTTGTGAGCGTTTTTGGGCCAATGATGATTATTTCAGATTTATCACAGTTAAGCTTGAGGAAGTTGATTTGAAGCCAGGATTTTATTTCAGTGATGCAGTTTGTCAGGATAGAGTGGGTGTCGGTGGAGACGGACTTGGTGGAGATGAAAAGCTGGATGTCATCGGCGAAGCAGTGGAATTGGAGACCATGACGGCGGATTAAGTGACCGAGGGGGGACAGGTAAAGGATGAAGAGGAGGGGGCCAAGAACTGAACCTTGGGGGACACCTTGGGGGAGGGGAGCAGTGGGGGATTTGCAGTTATTGATGGAGATGAACTGGCGTCTGCCAGAGAGGTATGATTTAATCCAAGAGAGGGCAGTGCCGGTAACGTTAAAGGTGGATTCAAGTCGGGTGAGGAGGATGGTGTGATCGATGGTGTCAAAGGCAGCGCTGAGGTCGAGGAGGACGAGAATGTTGAGGTTGCCAGCGTCAGAGGAGAGGAGAAGGTCGTTGGTGATTTTGAGGAGAGCAGTTTCAGTACTGTGGTTGGAGCGGAATCCGGATTGGAATGTTTCATACAGGTTATTGGCAGAGAGATGATGTTTGAGTTGAGTGGCTACAGCGCGTTCCAAAACTTTTGACAGAAAGGGTAGGTTGGAGATGGGTCTGAAGTTGTTTAGGGTGTCAGGGTTTAGACCAGGTTTTTTTAGAATGGGGGTAACAGCAGCAATTTTGAGGGAAGGTGGGGCGATGCCTGTAGACAGGGAGGAGTTTATTGTTGCAATGATAAGTGGAGAGAGAGCAGGGAGGGAGGCCTTGACAAAGCTGGAGGGGATGGGGTCAAGAGTGCAGGTGGCAGTTTTCATTCCTATGAGGAGTTCAGAGAGGTCAGTAGGGGAGATTGGGGAGAACCGAGACAGGGGATGGCAGGACAAGGGGGGGCAGGTGGTTGGAGGGGGAGCGGGTGCGGCGGTGGTCAAGCTGTTGTAGATGTGGTCAATTTTGCGTTGGAAGAAAGAGAGGAAGGAGATGCAGTTGTCTACTGTGAATGACTGGGTGGTGGTGTTCAGGGGGCGGAGGAGTTTATTTATTGTCGAGAAGAGTGCTTTTGGGTTTCCGGAGCCAAAGTGGATAATTTGAGAGTAGTAGGCGGAGCGGGCGCGGGAGAGGGCATCTTTGTAGTGTTGTAGGTGGTCCTTGTAGGCTTGGGAGTGAACTGTGAGACCCGTTTTATTGCGGAGTCTTTCAAGTTGGCGAGCACGAGTTTTCATCAGGCGGAGTTCAGGGGTAAACCAGGGAGCAGAATGGGTGAAAGAAACTGTTTTGGTTTTTACAGGCACAAGCTGGTCAAGGCAGGAGGAGAGAGTGTGGTTGTAGTAGTCAGTGAGGTCGGAAGGGGTGTGGAGGTCAATGAAGGGAGAAGTGGACATTTTTTCAGAGAGGGTGGATGAGAATGAGGTAGGTGAAAGAGCGTTTAGCTTACGGAAGTTGATAGTGCGATAATGCCTTGGTGTTGGGGCGGGGATGTTGATGGTCAGAGTGATGGCTAAGTGGTCAGAGAGGGTGAGGTCGGAGCCAGAGAGATGGTGCAAATTTAATCCAGTGGAGCAGACAAGGTCCAAAATGTGACCACGGATATGGGTAGGAAAGTCGACATGTTGAGTGAGGTTAAAGCAGGTGAGTAAATCAGTGAAGTCAGTGGTTATTGTGGAGTCAGTGGAGTCCATGTGGATATTGAAATCACCAAGGAGGAGGATTGAGGGGGAGAGGGAACATAGCTGGGTCAGAAAGTAGGAGAAGTCAGACAGGAATGATGGGTGTGGTTTGGGAGGGCGGTAGACGACAGCCATGACTGACTGCGTGCGACCAGAGAGTTTAAAAGCCAGGTGTTCAAATGATGGAGCAGATGAGATGGAGATGAGGTTGGTCTTGATGTCTTGACGGTGGATAACGGCAATTCCACCACCTCGGCCCTCCGAGCGTGGTTTATTTACGTAGGAATATCCAATGGGTGTGGTGAGGTTGAGTGTGTAGTAGTCCAGAGATTGTTGCCAGGTTTCGGTGAGACAGAGAAAGTCCAGTTTGTTATCCAGGATGTATTCGTTCAGGATGAGGCATTTGTTGTTGAGGGACCGGGTGTTGAACAGGGTGAGCTTGATGTTGTTTTGAACAGCAGGGATGAATTCAGGTGATTTAGCCAGGGTTCGGAGGCAGGAGGTGCGATCGTGTGCGTTGCTGTGACCAGGTGCGCTGGGACGAAGAGTGAGAGTGCGCTGAGCCGACCAGAGGACGGGGATGGAGTGACCTGATTGCAAATAAACAAACTTACGACCGGAGCCACGGTGAATGTACCTGGGTCGTCGGAGGAGTCCATTTGATTTGATGGCAGAGATGCATGATGGGGTGGAGCGGGTATTGAGCAGAAGGAGCCTTGCGGCGGAGTACCGCAGAGCCATGCCAGGCAGGAGCAGAGAGACGAGACGAGGCCAAGGTTGAGGAGGTGAAACAATGGTCCCAACCCACGAGAGCGGGCCCGAGGAAACGAAGGAGCCAGGTAGGTGAAGCCAGGAGCAGAGCCGGGACCAAGCAGAGGGCAGGCAGGAGCAAAGAGACGATCACGAGGCCAAGGTTGATCACGGCAAAGCGGAAAATGCAGCGGAAATCGACCGCCGCCGCTACAAATCTAGATCACGGCGGGAAACCGCCACCAAACCGCTGCGATGGTCACAACCCACGAGAGCGCGCCCGAGGAAACAGCGAGCAGGCGAAGGAGCCGGGCAGGCGAAGCAGGGAGCAGAGCCGGGGCTATGCAGAGGGCAGACTCAATGGCCAAAAAATCCGCACGACCACCAAAAAAGAAAGCAACTGACAGTGGCCCGGTCGAAGAAGCGGCGAGCATGTGACGCCTGCGTCCTCTTCATACCGGACCAGAAGCGGAAGTTCGAGGTTACAAGACTACCTTGTCACATAGTATGTTCAAATTCTCTCCAGGCATCGTGAGTAACCCAAACCCTCTCCCTCCCACACTTCTCCCTGCTCTCAAATGTTGTGTTTGTATGCTTCCCCTTCTCTCCCCATCTTGTCTTCTGCTCCCTCTTTTTATATATTTTGTTTGTCTGGTTGATTTGTTTGTGAAATAAATGTTAGCTCTTTCACGAGCCTCGATTCAGTATACAAAAAAAGAAAGAAAAAGTACTGAACTGTAATTTTACTGTCCGTAATCCCAGTCATAACTTAGCTTTTGTTTTTGTTGAAATTTTTTTTAGCTAATGTGCAAAATAAAGAGATACTTCTGGAAAACGTACAGAAGTTTAACACAGTACTGTCCGGTTTACGGTGTGTACCCCGGTTTAGAATAGGTACACCGTATCCCTGCGCATCGTAAGAGGCGACCAAAGGTTGGCGTCAGGAAGGGCATCCTGCCATAAAAAAACATTGCCTCAAACAGGGAACCATGATTGTCATGGGGCCCGCAAGGCTAACCCCCGCTCTAGCGGGGCAAAATGGCCTTAAAACGATCATTCATTCATTCATTGTCCGTGAATTGAGTTTGATATCAGTTTACATCACTTTCAAGGATCAATTTATTTGCTTCAAAATGTCAAATGTGGTTTTTGTTTCTTTTAAAGGTCACATTAACAAAATCTAGAATAATTTCAACATAATTCCAATGAACTTTTGCTTCTAAGTCATCTTGAAAAGTAAGTTCACACCCACAAAAAAAATATTCCATATTAAATGCCGGTGGTAGTACTTAGGTAATAAGACTAATTGGGCTGACAACCCTACTTACCACCGACAGGAAGTGACGTCATAATTTCCAGGATTGGGGGACGGCCAGCTTAAAAGACAAGGGGATTAAACCCCCCTTGATAAGGGGAGAGCTGACCCCCGAATCCGCAACAATTGGTGTCAGGAGTGGGATTGGACCCGAACCAAATTTTAGTATATCTGAAAAAATTTGGTCAAAAGTTTGAGCGGCCAAAATTTAATAGACGCCAAAAATATATATATATATAGTACTACTATATATATATATATATATATATATATATATATATATATATATATATATATATATATATATATATATATATATATATATATACATACAGTGGAACCTTGACTTACGAGTTTAATTCGTTCCGTGACCGAGCTCGTAACTCAAATTGCTCGTTTCTCAAATCAAATTTCCCCATTGAAATGCATTGAAATGCTATTAATCCGTTCCAGCCCGCCAAAAACCACACCAATTTTTTTTTAAATATACAGTATATATAAAAATATCTCGCGCTTTATATTTCACCTGTATGCAGCATACAAGTTGGCAGGATGGCCTGGACTGGAGGTACGCACACTTGACTCTAAAGTCTAAACTGTCCAGCCTGGTTTGAATCCCGACCCAGCTATAACCTGTCATGGGTGAATCACAGGCAGGGTGATTCATCAATGTGTGTACCGCTAAACTGGGCCGCCCCGTTTGCGTCCCATTAGTTGTTGGATGTTAAGGATCTCACCGTGTTTTCCACAAAGAGAAGGCGAGCTATCGCCGGCACTCTGAACAAGTTGTGGCCTGGCATGCTCTTCTCCTCTGCCGTTATATACGTCCTCCTCGGCACCTCGCTCATGTTTTTCGACGATTGCGTGTTTTATATCCAAGCACAAGTTTTATATAAAACACGACGATTGCGTGTTTTATATCCACAAGTTGTGGCCTGGCATGCTCTTCTCCTCTGCCGTTATATACGTCCTCCTCGACACCTCGCTCATGTTTTTCGACGATTGCGTGTTTTATATCCAAGCACATCATCCTCTTCTTCTTCTCAGTACCGTGTTTTCCACAAAGAGAAGGCGAGCTATCGCCGGCATTCTGAACAAGTTGTGGCCTGGCATGCTCTTCTCCTCTGCCGTTATATACGTCCTCCTCGGCACCTCGCTCATGTTTTTCGACGATTGCGTGTTTTATATCCAAGCACAAGTTTTATATAAAACACGACGATTGCGTGTTTTATATCCACAAGTTGTGGCCTGGCATGCTCTTCTCCTCTGACGTTATATACGTCCTCCTCGACACATCGCTCATGTTTTTCGGACGATTGCGTGTTTTATATCCAAGCACATCATCCTCTTCTTCTTCTCAGCACTGCACTTGCCACTCACTTTCTTAGGCCCCATGGTTAAAACTAAGAAATTTTCCGAAATAACCAAAATGCGAAAACAAAAATGCAGCGCTATACGACAGAGATACGTACTGTACTTGCACGGCAAGATAACCACGTGACCAGAACCCACCTGGCGGCGTAAACTCGAAATAACCAAAATGCGAAAACAAAAATGCAGCGCTATACGACAGAGATACGTACTGTACTTGCACGGCAAGATAACCACGTGACCGGGTGGCGAAAGCTCGTAACTCGGATCTCGGCTCGCATCTCAAAGCAATAAACCGCCCGAGCGACGGCTCGTATCTCGAAAAACTCGTAAGTTGGGGCACTCGTAAGTCAAGGTTCCACTGTATATATATATCTATATATATATATATATATATATATATATATATACAGTCATCCCTCGCTATATCGCGGTTCACTTTTCGCGGCTTCGGTACATCGCGGGTTTTTCTCGCTAGTATATGTAAAATTATATCGTGGATTTTTCGCTATATCGCGGGATTTTGCGGTATAAATGTATTTTTATATACTATTATTTTAAATATTTTTGTGGTAAAATAAGCATTTTCTAGCCTAAAAAATTAAAAAACGTAAAAAAATAAGAAAAATACAGTTATTAAAACATATTACAAGAAATATAATACTGTACATAGTGTACAGTAGGAGAGACAAAGAGTCATGCGTATGGAAAACGCAGATGCGGCAGCTTCCATTTGCGCTAGTTACCCACGTAATGGGTAACTGTTATGCTCTTTCTCGCTGTGCAGTACATTCATCATCGTCATCACCTTCATCGTCATCAGTACTGCACAGCTAATTCATCATCATCTTCATCATGCAAGTTGTAGTATTGAAGAGTCGGGGCTCTTGCTTGATACGGACGAAATGACGGGCAAGACACAAACTCGTCCGAGAAGATATTTATTCTCAAAACCAACTCGGGAACACTGAAAAGCCTGTTTATCAGGCTGCATTATAAAGCACAACCAGGAACCGAAACCGAAAGCCACGCCTCTCAAGCGTGGCGTGCTTCGGTGGTCACGTGATCAACAGGTGTAGCTGATTATACCCGCACGCGCGACACGCTTTGGTGGTCACGTGACCAGCCACTTGCGCCGCGGATCCCCGCCGGTGACGTCACCGGCTGGAGCAAGGAGATTCTGATGCTGGTCTTGCTTGGGGAACCCATGGGTCGCTACAGTATCTTCAATGGTGAGTACCCATTAGAATTTTATATGTTGTTAAAATTACGTATGTTTAAGAGTGTAAGAAGTGTTTAAGAGTATAGGAAGTGTTTATAAGAGTATGGTAAAGGTTAATAAGAGTGTGGGAAAGGTTAATAGGAGTGTGGGGAGGGTCATAAAAGCTTTAAAATATATATAAATAATAAAATAAAAATATGGTCGCTACTTCGTGGATTTTCGTCTATCGCGGTGGGTTCTGGAACGTAACCCCCGCGATAAACGAGGGATCACTGTATATATATATATATATATATATATATATATATATATATATATATATATATATATATATATATATATATATCTGCCTGTAAGAAATAGTAGAAACTCCAAAGTACGAGCAGGGCGTCTCATTTGTATTGAATATATAATCGTTAGATTAAATAAGACGCGGACGTAGCTTCTGGACGTCGATCTTTAATTGTCGACAAGCTTTCGACCAACAAAGGTCTTCTTCTGAGTCAGCCCCAAGTTCAAGAACTTGGGGCTGACTCAGAAGAAGACCTTTGTTGGTCGAAAGCTTGTCGACAATTAAAGATCGACGTCCTGAAGCTACGTCCGCGTCTTATTTAATCTAACGATTATATATACTAGGACGTGCCCGTACGTGGGTGCCCGTACGTGCGTGCAAAAAAACATGCGTGCAAACAACAACAACAAAAAAAAACTTTGAAACCACGTGGCAGTAACGACCACAGAACCCCCCCCCCCCTCTATTTACATGAATGGTTTGGTCCATTCGCAACGACCACAGAACCCCCCCCCCCCTCTATTTACATGAAATGGTTTGGTTCATTCGCAAAGCCAAAGCGAACGGCGAACGGCTAAATCGCCATAGCTCGGTAACTACTTGTCCGATTAATATGAAACCTTGAAAAGGCACATTCTCGGGTCCCCAGCAATATACCTGGCAAGTTTAAAGTATATCGGACCCGTGGTTGTCGAGAAACAGCGGTCACAGACAAACGACAAACACACAGACATACAGAGATTACTGGAATTATAGATACTAGGGCATGCCCGTACTATATATATATCTAAAATTATATCCCCCCCCTCTATTTACATGAAATGGTTTGGTCCAAAGCGAACGGCCTGCGAGTACGGTGACAATCCCCCCCCCTCTATTTACATGAAATGGTTTGGTCCAAAGCGAACGGCTTGCGAGTACGGTGACAATCCCCCCCCTCTATTTACATGAAATGGTTTGGTCCAAAGCGAACGGATTGCGAGTACGGTGACAATCCCCCCCCCCCCCCCCCTCTATTTACATGCAATGGTTTGGTCCAAAGCGAACGGCTTGCGGAGTTTGGTAAAGAAATCGCCATAGCTCGGTAACTACTTGTCCGATTAATATGAAACCTTGAAAAGGCACATCCTCGGGTCCCCAGCAATATACCTGGCAAGTTTCAAGTATATCGGACCCGTGGTTGTCGAGAAACAGCGGTCACAGACAAACACACAGACACACACACAGACACACAGACACACAGAGATTACTGGAATTATAGATACTAGGGCATGCCCGTACTATATCTATATCTAAAATTATATCCCCCCCTCTATTTACATGAAATGGTTTGGTCCATGAAATGTTTTGGTCCATTCGCAACGCCAAAGCGAACGGCGAACGCTTTACATGAAATGGTTTGGTGCATGAAATGTTTTGGTCCATTCGCAACGCCAAAGCGAACGGCGAACGGCTTGCGAGTACAGTGACAATCCCCCCGGGGTTTTTATTAGTTTTAAAACATAGTTTAACGCCAACATAGCGGCAACATAGTTTGCAAACGTGAAATAAATGAATACGCTCTCAAATGTGCCATCCGAGGCAGAGTGTGTCCGCCACGTTCGGCACACGCGATAGCTCGCTGCTCTCTGATTGGTTGAATCGTTTTTTGGACATAGCTCGGTAAGTAATTGTCCGATTAATATGAAACCTTGAAAAGGCACATCCTCGGGTCCCCAGCAATATACCTGGCAAGTTTAAAGTATATCGGACCCGTGGTTGTCGAGAAACAGCGGTCACAGACAAACGTACAAACAAACACACAGAGATTACTGGAATTATAGATAGATATATATATATATATACACAGTGGAACCTTGACTTACGAGTGCCCCAACTTACGAGTTTTTCGAGATACGAGCCGTCGCTCCGGCAGTTTATTGCTTTGAGATGCGAGCCGAGATCCGAGTTACGAGCTTTCGCCACCCGGTCACGTGGTTATCTTGCCGTTCAAGTACGTATCTCTGTCGTATAGCGCTGCGTTTTTGTTTTCGCATTTTGGTTATTTCGAGTTTACGCCGCCAGGTAGGTTCTGGTCACGTGGTTATCTTGCCGTTCAAGTACAGTACGTATCTCTGTCGTATAGCGCTGCGTTTTTGTTTTCGCATTTTGGTTATTTCGAGTTTACGCCGCCAGGTAGGTTCTGGTCACGTGGTTATCTTGCTGTTCAAGTACAGTACGTATCTCTGTCGTATAGCGCTGCGTTTTTGTTTTCGCATTTTGGTTATTTCGAGTTTACGCCGCCAGGTAGGTTCTGGTCACGTGGTTATCTTGCCGTTCAAGTACAGTACGTATCTCTGTCGTATAGCGCTGCGTTTTTGTTTTCGCATTTTGGTTATTTCGAGTTTACGCCGCCAGGTAGGTTCTGGTCACGTGGTTATCTTGCCGTTCAAGTACAGTACGTATCTCTGTCGTATAGCGCTGCGTTTTTGTTTTCACATTTTGGTTATTTCGGAAAATTTCATGTTCATGTCGAACATTTCATGTTCATGTTCATGTTTTCATGTTCATGCCATGCCAGGCCACAACTTGTTCAGAGTGCCGGCGATAGCTCGCCTTCTCTTTGTGGAAAACACGGTGAGATCCTTAACATCCAACAACTAATGGGACGCAAACGGGGCGCCCAGTTTA
>NW_027619513.1:10000-40586 GCF_964187855.1 Myxine glutinosa
CCCAATAAGAAGCGGCGGGCCGATTCCATCTGGGGCGGAGCTAACGAGCCGAGGGCGTGTCACTCCCCGCCGGATATACACAGCGACTTACCGGACGTGACGTCAGATGCGCCCCCAGCTTGGAAAGAGAAGTCGCCACCTCCGAGCGCTGAGAGAGACCTCCCGCATCTCTGGACCGGACCGGGTCGATTCTGCCCCTGAGCCAAGGTGCACCTTGAGCCTCGACTACCTGCCCTTCCTTGCCATCAATCCCTGTGTGAGTCAGTCTTGTCCCGTTTATCTGTGGTCTGTCGGGGCTACTATAAGACCGTGATTAAGTGCCCACCTTCCTATGCTGTACCTCTTGTCAGTGTAATCTAAACGTTCTGCATACAAATATTATAACCTCCTCCGGAGGTCTTGAGAACTGTACCCCTGGTGTCGTGTCATCTAATCCCAGCCGTTGTGTCCTTTCCTCAATTGATTTAGCGTAGCGCGACTCGGCCAACGTCCGAGTATAATCGGGTAAACTGTGCAGACGCGGTCATACCAAACCGCTCGGTAAACCAACATCCACAACCGCGTCTGTAACATTTGGTGTCGAGGAGTTGGATTCGGACCTGGGACTAAATTTGTTAGGCCCAAATTTTGGAACACCAATTGTACCATTAGGGTAACATTTGGTGTCGGGAAGTGGGATTCGATCCGGAGCGCGTTTTACGCGCTCGAAATTATAACGGCGAAATTTGATTGTGTTTTACAAAAAAAAAAAAAAAACCCGAATTTTGAAAGTCGCGCTATGGCAGACCAAGACGGCTGGGTTCCGGTAGAGGAGAGGGAAGCAGGGTCGATCCAGGACCAAAATGAGGGACAAGAGGAGAGCGAAGCAGTGAGGGTAGCAGATTCGCAAAATAGCGTCGTAGCGCACGGGGTTGCGGGCGCGCAAAATGGCGCCTCGCACGAGCGCGCGGTAGCCGAGCCCGCTGTATCAACGGGCTTTAACATGCAGCCGATTGACATGCAGGCCCTCATTGCGCAGCTACAGGCAGCTGTACAGATGAGTATGGGGAGCCAAATTTAGCGATTGGGTGAGCGATTGGAGGGCCAAATGGGGGTAATGGGGAACCGGATGGATGCTCAGGGTGAGCGATTGGAGGGCCAAATGGGGGTAATGGGGAACCGGATGGATGCTCAGGGTGAGCGATTGGAGGGCCAAATGGGGGTAATGAGGGACGAAGCGAGGGGTACCGGTGAGGGATTAGACAAGAAATTAGAGGGGTTAGACAACGGGATAAAAGAGGTGAGAAATGGGTTAATGGGGGTAGAAAACAGAATGGCCGCTCAAGAGAATCAAATGGAAGGGATGCTAAAAGGGGTTAGAGGGGTTAGAAAACAGAATGGAAGGCAAATTGAGGGACATGAGGGACCAAGCGGAAAGGGAAGTTAAACAAATGGGGCAGCAGATAGAGGGGGTCAGAATGGGGGTAGAAACCAAACTGGATGCTCACAGGGAGGAAATGGAGCAGATGAGGGTGGCATCTGGGCAGGAGATGCAAGTGATGGGAGAAGAGATCAGAAGAGGAGTGAGTGAGGAGGTCGGAGGAGTGCGCGAGGAGGTGAGGCACTGTAAGGAGCACATGGAGAAGGAGGTGAGAAAGGGGACTGTAAAGTTACAAGGGGGCATAGAGGACCTGACGCAAGAGGTGGAACAGCTGACGGAGGGACAAAAAGGACTAACGGAGCAGGTTCAAAGGAACACTGCTGTATTAGGAGGGTTAAAGGTGACACAGAAAGAACTAAAAGATGACTTGATAGCGACAAAGAGGGAATGTCAGATGGTACGTGAGGGACTGACAACGAAGTTGGACGAGGTGATAGAGGTAATGGAGACGACGGACCGGCAGGTGAGGACGCACATGGAAACGGTCAAGGTAGCCTTAGAGGACGAACTTGAGGAGACGTACCGGGAAATAAAAGAGGTGAAGCAGAAATTAGAAGAAGTGGAAGAAGGGGTGAGCGAAATTAAAAAGCGACGGAGAGGGGATAAGAAAGAGATAAAAGAGGAGATAAAAGAATTGGTCCGAAGTCTGTGTTCGGATCGTGATGATGTGCTCATTAACCGGATGAGGGATTCGCAGGTGATGGAGGAGAAGCGAAGAGGAAGAGGACCCGGTGTAAGTGGTGACCAATATGGTCGTGCGTATGATGCGCCAGGTGATTTAATGAGCTTGGGGGTCGAGATGGACCCGGGTGTTCGTGAGAGGCCATTGGTGAAGTGTGCGACAGGTCTGGTGTGCGAAAAAGGAGGTGTGCGAGGAAGTCCGACTCTGGGGTGTGTGAGGAAAAAGTGCGTGCCAAGGAGTGAGGGTGCTGGCGAGAGTGAGTCGGTCGTAGCGCGTGTGCGAGGGAGCACATGGAAGCGCGGTGTGGTAAGTGTTACAGAGGGTGTGACGGGAGAGTGTGCGCAAGAGTGTGCGCGAGAAAGGTGTGTGACGGACAGGTGCATGGGGAAAGAGTGCGCTGTCAAAGGCAAGGAAGAGTGTACACCTGTGGTGAGTGTTACAGAGGGTGTGACGGGAGAGTGTGCGCAAGGGTGTGCGCGAGAAAGGTGTGTAACGGACAGGTGCATGAGGAAAGAGTGCGCTGTCAAGAGTAAGGGTGAGTGCGCTGTCAAGAGTGGTGGTGAGAGTAGTGAGAGTGACAAGGAGCGTGAGTTGGTTGTGACAGGTGAGCGAGGATGTACACCTGGAATGGAAGGATGCACACCTGGAATGGTAGAGCATGAGTGGGAATGCACGCTGGAATTGGTCGTGAGGCACGTGGTTGGGTGTGCGAGTGAGAGCACACCTGTGATTGTCACAGAGGAGGTGACCGAGGAGGAGACGCGAAGAGGTGTGTTGGTGAGGTGTGCGAGCGACGAATGTGTGCCAAGGTGTTCGGTGGTCAGGTGTGTGACCAAGTCTGTGAGTGGAATGAGTGTACCTGGGTGTGGAAGAGAAGGTACGACGAGGAGCATGGAGACGGCTGCATGTGTGAGCAAGGAACGGGCTGCGGGGTGTAAGCATGCAGGTGAGGCATCGAAGGTAACCGGGGTAGAGTTTAGAACGACTTATAGCCGAATCGGGCCCTCGGTGCGTGCCGGGCCTCGCTTTGAACGGCCGCGTCCGTGCTCCACTAGGTGGAGCGGGCAGCTGGATAGGAAGGGTCGTCACGGCGACCACGTTTTGTTGAGACGTGCCGGCAGGTCGAGATCGGGACATTGGATGGCTCCACGCCGAGATGGTGCGTGGGATCTCGGCCCGGGTAAACCTCCTTCCCTGCACCGAATGCGGGACGTATCCAGCCGCTGGCACCAAACAACCCGCATTCATTGCTCGGCTTTACGAAGCCGGGCTTTGGACAGGAATTGGCGCACCGAGAGGCATTAGTGAGTAGACGGGTGATGAGGTTAGTGTTTTGGCCCCAAAATTAGAGAAAAACAAAATTTGATGATTGGCAAAGGATTGGCAGTAATGATTGGCAGATGATGGGCAGTGATTGGCAAAATTTTTGATTTGTTGAAATTTGATGTGCAAAATTGGTAGTGAGCGATGGGCCCGGTGGGTAAGGGTGGCATCCCTGCCACCCTTCCCAGGTGGGGGCAAATGCGCAATAGCTTATGGGGTGTATGGCAGTGAAAACTAGCCCGGGTGGGTTAGGTTATATTGTTAGGGATCTAGAGATGACATTAGGCAACGTTAAGATTAGTTAGTGACTGATACCTGTAGTGGGGACGCAGGTAGATTAGTGTGGATTATAATGACGAGGGAGCGCAATAGTTTAAAGGGGCGACTGGGAAGCGCAAGTTTCAGAAGGGATTAGTTAGATGAGATGATGCCGTGTGGTTGAGAATTGAACAGGTGTGATTGCACAGGTGTGCAACTGGGCAGGTGTGTGGAGCAGTGTATGAGTAGTGAGTGTGTGGATCAGCGCGAATGCGCTTGGGGAGAGAAGGGTGCAGGCGGCACCAAGAGTGAGAGCACAGGTGTGCAAGTGCAGGTGTGTGGAATACATGGAGTAAGTGGTACGGAGTGGTGTGCATGGTGCGAAGGTGTGGATGGGGGAAGAGTGGACCCCTTTCACGAGTACCCGGGGCGGGTAGTGCAAGTGTTAAGTAGAAGGTATAGGTAAATTGTGGTTGGATATTGGCATCTGTGGTGCGAGGTGAAAGAATGGTATTTGGATGGGTGCATTAGTGTTGTGGAAATGGCTGGGCGTGTAGCCTGTTAGTGTGTGTAGTTGGTTTGGGCACTCCACCACTGTGAGGATGTCGGCCAGGTGAGGCCGCAGGTGGGCTCTGGGAGCCGGTAGAGTTGTGGATGGGGCCCGAGGATCCGGAGGACGGACCCGGGTAGCCCAGTGCCAGAGAGGGCACCGAGTGGGGAGAGCGCCAGAGGGCCTTCCCCAGGTAGTTAGGTTAGGGTAAGGAGCAGGTAAGCTCGGAGGCAACTGCAGTGGTGGAGGTGTGCAGGTGGGTAGACCGGCTGGGAGAGCTACACGTCGCGGCCCAGAAATTGTGCGAGGGCACCGGGAGATGAATCGGGGGAGTGAGACCCCAAATTGAAAAGCACCACAGTTTGGTCAATGGGAATTGGTTTGTAGAACCCATAGTGTAAGTTGGCCAATGGTTTGGCAGGGAAAGACCCCGGGTAATGTAAAGTTGTTAAAGTCATTTAAGAAATAGTTAGGATTGATGAACCTGTCGCACCATACGCAGCCACTTACCTGTGGTGATAATGATGACTCCACACCTGTGTTTTCTTTGTTTTGTTGCAGGAAATGAGAATTGCTGTGTGGATTGGTGAGACGCATCACGACGTGGATGAGACATTGGGGTGATTCCATCTCTCCCTCCCTAGGAGGGACTGATGATGAATTGGTGATGGCAAATTATGATGTTGAGTTGGAGATGGCAAATTTTGATGAGAGTTGAAAATGGCAAATTTGATTGGTTAGGAGGGAGAGAAGACGAATTTGGTTTATGGGAGGAACGGGGAAGACAGTAGGGACGTTTGTTGATTTGTAAAGTAGATGTTTATGGGTAGTGTTGTGTTTTGTGGATACAGTAAGGGGTAAGGGAGGGGCCATGTAGGTTACCTGGTGGGGGGGGGGGGGGGGCGTACGGTAGGAACGTACCTGTCTCACCTGGTTCCCATGTGCCCCTAGTGTGCATTACCTAATGTTGCGTGCACTTTTGCGCCCTTACCACCTTACTCACTTGTCTTCTTCTTTTGTCTCCCACCTCCGAGGATCTGGCTTTGGGGCAGAGAGAGAGGAGAGAGAGGTGCTGGCTCCGCAGTTGTGGGCCTGCACTTTCGCTGCTTGCTGCCGGGATCGATACACCATATGGACCGCAATTTTTGTGGCCGCCCACCATGGACCGCAGTTCTTTTGCGGCCAAGCACCACCCATTGATGGACCTCTGGGTCAACGTGGCACCTATGCCAAACAGGTGAACCACTAATAGTTGGCCCCCTGACGGCCACAATTTAGAAATGGACGCGGTTGGCGCCTTTCTTTATTTTTGAAGGAAGCCAGAAGGCCAAGTGCACTTCATGAAGGCAAGACCAGCGGCAGAACATCGGCCGGCTGCGACACCACCGGTGATTGTTGAACACTTTATTGGTGCACCGGATGGTGCTGACTGTACATGATGGGGTGGTGCTTTTGGTGCTTGGAAGGGGTGCTCTGCACATTATTAAAGGCCGTAAGGCCACAGAGCACTCGTGGGTTGGTGTATCGATGCTGGCATGCGTGCTCTCTCTATGCATAACATCTGCATGTGTTCCTCCAAAAAAACAGGTCCTGGATCGTAGTGTAAATATCAGCGTAGTCTTGTGTAAATAATACTCCCTACCGGCTGTATGTTTAGTTTGAGGATTCGTTCCGCGATTCGGTTATCCTGTGGGTGTGTTTCTGTGAGGAGAAGGGTGCAACGTCGCAGGGGGACATATTTACTCAATTGTGAACATCTGTAAAACTGTCGCACTCAGGGTAGAGTTAATAGTAGAGGGAACTACATCTGAGTGCCACACTAACGTAGGTAAAGATTTATCGGGTCGGGCCGCCCCGAGGTAGAGAAGGGTGCAATGTTGCGGATATGGGATTTGGCCTCCATCCATATCCGCTTGTAAATATTCCCCTATTTCCCCAATACTCCCCAACTATCCCCAATCCCCCATTCCCTAGTCCCATTGTCTGTAAACAACACTCTGTAGAACCGACCTTCCCCTTTTTCCCCCATTAAATGTCGTGCCCAGGTTCACCGCATCTCACGTAGACAACTATAGGACATCTTGCTAGTTATTCTTAGTCTATGTCAGTTAAGGACTCGTTTCCATTAATTCTGACTCTTCGTTGCACCAGAATGTGATTGTATGGCACCAGTAGTGAGTTTAGGACCTCCCAATACCTCCCCCCAACCTCATCTCCGCATCCTCCCATCATCTCATGAAACAACAACAACAACAACAACAACAACTACAACAACAGCGCGCGGGGAGTGTGCGTCCTCACTCCGGCTCGGTTAGCCGCCATTGCCCATGTGCTCCAGGTTACCTCCAGGTTACGGGGTTACCACGAAGGGGCTGGCTGTCAGCTCCTCGTCAAGGGCGGAGCCCGGTAACCCCCAGCACCCAATAAGAAGCGGCGGGCCGATTCCATCTGGGGCGGAGCTAACGAGCCGAGGGCGTGTCACTCCCCGCCGGATATACGCAGCGACTTACCGGACGTGACGTCAGATGCGCCCCCAGCTTGGAAAGAGAAGTCGCCACCTCCGAGCACTGAGAGACCTCCCGCATCTCTGGACCGGACCGGGTCGATTCTGCCCCTGAGCCAAGGTGCACCTTGAGCCTCGACTACCTGCCCTTCCTTGCCATCAATCCCTGTGTGAGTCAGTCTTGTCCTGTTTATCTGTGGTCTGTCGGGGCTACTATAAGACCGTGATTAAGTGCCCACCTTCCTATGCTGTACCTCTTGTCAGTGTAATCTAAACGTTCTGCATACAAATATTATAACCTCCTCCGGAGGTCTTGAGAACTGTACCCCTGGTGTCGTGTCATCTAATCCCAGCCGTTGTGTCCTTTCCTCAATTGATTTAGCGTAGCGCGACTCGGCCAACGTCCGAGTATAATCGGGTAAACTGTGCAGACGCGGTCATACCAAACCGCTCGGTAAACCAACATCCACAACCGCGTCTGTAACAATATATATATATATATATATATACATACAGGGTGTCTCAAAATACATGGGACCCATGTCACTGCTAATAATTCTGCCAATATTAATGTTCTTGTTCTTTTTTTTCAGATTTGAAGAGAGGAGACCATAACAACTAATAATTATCAATCAAAATGCCTTGGACAAAGGAGGAAAAAATATTTTGCGTCACTACTTATTTGGAGACGAAATCATTCAAAATGGTGCAAGCAAAATTTCGCAGGAATTTCAACTTCAACAACTATCCCCAGAAAAACCAAATTTATCGTTGGGCAAATTTCAAGCCACTGGATCAGTAAACAACCTCAACAAGAAGGCAGAAACACCCAGTTCTGGCAGGAAGCTGACTGCAAGATCTCCTGGCAATGTGAATGCGGTGAGACATTCTGTCGGAAGGAGCCCGAAAAAGTCCATCCGAAGACGTAGCCAAGAGCTGGGCCTTTCACGTGCGTCAGTGCAAAGAATCTTGATCAAGGATCTTCAGCTGTACCCATACAAGATCCAGATCACGCATAAACTCACACCAGCTGACATGGCAAAACGTGTTGTGATTTGCCGGTGGTTCGAGAACAAGATCGAAGAGGATCCTGACTTTCTTGATGATGTTTGGTTCAGCGACGAAGCACACTTCTTGCTCTGTGGGCATGTCAATAGCAAGAACAATGTGTTCTGGGGCACACAAGACCCAGACGAGGTGCCTCAGAGGCCCTTGCACTCTGTGAAATGCACGGCCTAGGTCGCCATCTCAAAACATGGCATAATCGGACCGTTTTGGTTTGAAGACGCAGACGAGGAGGCAGTCACTGTCACAAAGGAGCGTTACATTCTGGTGCTCATCAAGTTCTGGAGGGGACTTGGGAGACGTTGTGGCATGAATCGAGATGTGCAATGGTTCCAACAAGATGGGGCAACTCCACATACAGCCAACATCACGATGGAGTGGCTGGACCACCGATTCCCTGATCGGCTGATCAGCAGGCGGCGCGAACCCGAGTGGTCTCCGCATTCACCCGATCTGAACCCCCCAGATTTTTATCTCTGGGGGTTCTTGACGGACCATGTGTATGAGAATCGTCCTCAATCCATTTCTGAACTGAAAGTGGCCATCACCCAGAAGATTCGTGCCATCAGGAAGGAAGAGTGTGTCAGGGTGATTGACAACTTCGCTCTTCAGCTTCAAGTGTGTCTAAGGCGCAAAGGCGGTCATTTGGAACATGTGCTCTAATAAATGTATCCTTTGAGCTAGAGACATCAAATCTTCAGTTTTTTAATTGTTATCATATCAGCTTCCAGGAAATGTAATCTTTTTTGGAGTTTCTTGTCTGAGTAATAAATTATTATCATGTTAATGGGTTCCATCTATTTTGAGACACCCTGTATGATTAACATGATTAACAACGGTGATTAACATACAGAATGATGAACAACGGTGCCCAAGTAGCACAGGTCGGGTGCCCTTCATCTTGGCGGACCCTCAAACGTTATTTTGCCTTTTTAGAATATAGAATAGAATATAGTTTGTTGCTATATGCATGATAATACACAATAGAATTTGCCATCGCATGTGCTTGTTAAGAATATATAGTGAGTATCAAAAAAAAGGTAATCCGAATTCAAGGGGTTAATATGCAAAGGTTATTTAGTTTGACAATTTACATGTGGTTTACCAATTATGAGGAGATCCTCAGCTTTCCATTGATGCCTTTCATGCATCATTGCTGTCACACATGACCGAGTGCATGTTCATTGAAAAGGCCAAGTTCAAATCGCATTTTTACAAGTTTGGCTAATCGGTGCAAGACAGTTTTAAATGGACGCATTACTGGTCGACTGCCAAGTTGATTATGTAAAATTGTTAAGCTGGTCTGGTAATCGTCGGTTGCGTCATCCTTTGTTGAAAATGGGTATTTAAGATGGGCCTACAGTGTATGGGATTAGAGACAGTCTGAGTCATTGAAAAGATGGTTCAACTTACGACTGAACAGCAGACCTTCGTGGTTACAACCATTCACCAAACTGGAAGTTTGCAGCGAACTCGTGATGCGTTCAGGGAATGTTTCGCAGAACGGGAGCCTCCAGCAGCCAAAACCATCTGGGTGAATGTTAAAAAATACCAAGAGCATGGCACTTGCCTCAACCGCAACAAGGAGAATTCTGGTAGGAGGCGCACTGGGTGATCGGAAATGAACATTGCAGCAGTAAGGCAGCATGTTTTGGAGCATCTTAGGGATACCAGCACAAGACGAAATGGGACGGGATTGCCTTCGGCAACATTCAACCGAATCACAAGACTGGACCTCCACCAACATCCATATCGGATTCACATCTGGCATCAACTTACACCAGGGGATTTTGCCAGGAGGCTGGTGCTTGCCAGATGGTTGATAGCACGTTGAGAAGCAGATGTCAATTTCCTGTGATATCTCGTTATCGGCAACGAAGCTGCTTTCGCCATGGACGGCAAGGTCAATACCCATAATGTTCTTGAATATGCAGGACAACCGCCAGAATTTAATTTTGACACCAACATGAATCGACAAAAGTGGACTGTTTGGTTGGGACTTTGTGGAAGTGGTCAGGTGATCGGACCATTTTTCTTTCAAAGGAATTTCAATGGTAACAGGTATCTGCAGATGATCAATGATGAAGTTTTACCGCAGCTGGAGGAGAACTTTGAGCGACAGGTTCGTGGTGTCTTCAGATATCTCTGGTGGGCCCAAGACGGCGCCCCAGCACATCGTCTTATCGCTGTCCGAGATCGACTGAGGGAACTCCTTGGAGAACGAGTCATCGCCCTCAACCATGCAGTGGAATGGCCGCCAAGATCACCTGGCCTCACACCATGTGATTATTTCCTTTGGGGACATTTAAAGAACAAGGTGTTTGTAACTCCTCCCCGTGATCTTGACGAATTGCAGGGCCGTATTCGACATCAAGTGGATGCTTTGCGCAATGACCCGGCTTTGGTGAGACGAGCAGTTTAGGGCATGCTCCACCGCTGTGAGCTTTGTGTTGAAAGGGGAGGTGGACATGTTGAAGGTGTGGGTGCATAAAGGCCAATCATTCCTGAGAAAAGTTCACATCTGACGTTCATTTTTCACCAATTATCCTGAATTGTATCGATTAGCCAAACTTGTAAAAATGCGATTTGAACTTGTCATTTTCAATGAACATGTACTCGGTCATGGGTGACAGCAATGATGCATGGAAGGTATCCATGGAAAGCTGAGGATCTCCTCTTAATTGGTAAACCACATGTAAATTGTCAAAATTAATAACCTTTGCATATTAACCCCTTTAATTCGGATTACCTTTTTTTTGATACGCACTGTACATCACAATAGTTACCTCCGCCACCAAAGGTGGATGGCGGTTATGTTTTCACCACTGCCTGTTTGTCTCTTTGTTTGTTTGTGAACAAAATATCTCAAAAAGTTGTGGACGGATTCGGACGAAGTTAGGTGGATATGTCGCGTATGTCATAAGGACGACATGATTAGATTTTGATGAAGATCCAGATTCGGATCCGGCGAGTATAACTTTTTATGTGATTCTTCACCATTGGGAGATAGGGCCAAACACGATGCATAGCAGGTTATCTCAAAAAGTTAAGGATGGATTTGAACGAAACTTGTTGGACCGGTTGTGTGTGTGACGAGGAAGAATCGATTCGGTGAATATCCGGATCCGGATCCAGCTAGTTGAATATTTACGGTAAGTGATTCTTCACCATTGAGTGATATAGCCAACCAGGCGGAGGTTTGCTCTGTACTGTGCCGTTCTAGTTCGAGATGATTTCAATGGTGATCTCGAGCAAGACGCTTCAAGAATGTCCACATGGCGTTGACGTGATTCAGGACGACCAGAATGCTTTAAATCATGGACACTCCCTGTTGAAAAAGTCGACTTCTACCATGCCCGCATCGTGTCGCGTGTCTGGCTTATCAAACCTATGTGAAAATGTCGTCCTTATTTCTGCAAAACTTGCTCCTTCTCGCGCGCGGTCGTGAACCCAAACATATGTAATCAGTCTCTCTTCTGTCGTGTATTCACTGGTGTCCGTCATGCTGAAGCCGTACCTGGAAAACAAATATATAACAGAAGACACACTATTATGATGCATAGGGACTTTGTGGCAACTCTGTACATCTATAAAGTATGTACTATTGGAATGTGAGTCTGTACAATAAAACCGCAAAGGTCTGTTTGTCCGCTGTATGAACATAAACCTACGTCATCAATGCATCGTCTGCACCTACAGTTTACACCACACACACACACACCAAATCCTGGCGAGGGTCTGCAATCTCCACTTGCTCTGTCTAGTCATACTTTTGACAACTAACTAAAATTGAATAAGTTAGCAATTGAAGAAGAATTTATCATGATATCAAAGAGAAGGATATGAATTAAAAAAAAGACCCCATAATTGCCTTTTGTTGCCACTTTATTTTTCATTCGGTAGCCATAATAGATATTTAATTAACATCTAACTCTCAACTTACATGCTACATCTATGAGAAGAACAAATAGGAAGCTTTCCAAAAAACTATTCAATTGGCACCTTACTGAGTATACAATTAGCAGTGATAGCGATTTTGGATTTCCTTTAATAACAAATCTTTTAATCACCTTTAATCACCCCTTTCCTTTAATCACCCATTATAAAAGGGAAAAGGAGGAGAACAACAACAACAACAACAACAAAATTGCCTAAAGGTGCCAGGGTGGCATCATTCAGATATTTGCTGAGTATACCCACAATAACAGGAAACAGCCAAAAACATGCCACTGATCATTTGATCCTCACGCAAGGTTCAGGTAACGGTCACCTCGACTATTCGTCACAAAGTTAATGCAACCCAAGACAATTACAATTTTTCAAACTTAAATAACCAAAGTTATGTAATTTTTTCCCCCGAAGGAAATTTTTTGTAAGAGTTTCACAAGAAAGAGAATGTTAAATTATCTTGCAAAAATTCCCTTTCAAACAAATCAAAGCGAATTAAGGAAACAATTAAATGTCAATTCCTGAAAGGACTAACCAATTAAAGCTTCCACTTTGAAACAACAAACACATGGAACAACACAAGAAACGTTTTCAATTATCCTCTTGCACATTACATTACACTTCCTGGCAGAAAATGCATTTATTTTGTACAACAAGAGTGGCCATTTTCGACTGAATTCTGGAACATATTATTATTCGTATCTACACATTATTATGCTATATATTATTATAATATTATTATTCGTACTATATATTATTATTATTCATATATTATTTGTAGTATTATTCGTATTCTATTTTTAAATTATTTTATATATTATTGTTCTAAATATTATTCGTATTATTTATTATTATTATTCGTATATTATTTGTAGTATTATTCGTATTCTACATATTATTATTTTATATATTATTGTTCTAAATATTATTCGTATTATTTATTATTATTATTCGTATATTATTCAAAGTATTTGTATCCTATATATTACTATATTATTATTCTAAATATTATTCGTATTATATATTAAGAGCAGGAGTACCTGGCGTTGCCGTGGGGAAGAGGGGGTAGAGGGGGGGGGGGAGGAGAGGGGGGGGGGGGGAGGAGAGGGGAGGAGGCAGGAGAGGGAGGGATGAGGAAGGGAGTTGGGGGAGTGGAAAGGGGTTCATCACCTTTTCGTTGAATATATGCTGCTGAATGTGCCGTACAAGACGTTTCTGAGTGTGATGTTAAGTGTGATGCTGATCAGGAAGAAGCAGAAGCCTTACTACCAACTTCGTACACTTCTGGAATGGTTTGATTTATTTGTGTTCAAATGTCTGGCGATTGTTTTGTATTTATTTATGCGAATGTGTACTTGTATATAACTGTCATTAATTGAAAAAGGCCAAGGCACTATTGAGCGATTTTTTTTTTTTAATCCAAAAAACCGATCTTTTTTTCTTCAATTTTTTTTTTTTTTGCCTAAAACACTCCCAGGCACTCACTGATGGACCTCTGAACGTTTGACGATGTTACGTTCAGCCATCTCTGAGAAAAATGGCGACACAGACAGACACACACAGACAGACATCTCTCTTATATAGTAGAATAGTACTAGCTGAAAGCACCCGGCATTGCCCGGGTTCTTTTTTAATGAATTTACGACTATAATTCAGCTTTTACCCATGGCTGTAGAAGATTGACTATTATAATTCAGCTCAGCTTTTAATTGCGAAATGGGCCCAGCCCGGCCCAGGCGGCATCGCCACGTAGCGTATAACCTTCCTGGGGCCCGTCTCGACATTTTTGGATCTTTTTGAATGAATTTACTACTATAATTCAGCTTTTACTCGCGGCCGTAGAAAATTGACTGACTATAATTCAGCTCAGCTTTTAATTCCGAAATGGGCCCAGACCGGCTGAAGCGGCCTCGACCGACCTCGCCACCTAGCCTAAAAACCTACCTGGGGCCCGTCCCGACATTTTTTGTTTTAGAGGTTTCCTCCTATCTTTCACTGTTCAGGAGATTAGCGCATGCAGACAAACAAACAAAAACTTTCTTTTATATATATAGATAGTGTTACGGATTCGTCACTTCCATTGTTGTGGTTTTCATCCACTGTAAACATTTTTTATTCCATGTAATATTATTGTTGTCGTTTGAGGGAAATAGAGATTACTATTTTCAAAAGGTAAAAAAGTTAATGTTTTAAATGAAACCAGAACCGGACGACGACGAAGAGGAAGAAGAGGAAGAGAAGGTGGAGCGAGTGAGTCGGACAAGAAGCCGAGCTTCTTCGAGGTCTGGAGCGAATGATTGGCGAACGAGCATCACGAGTGAACTTTGGGTTTCCCGGGAAAGGGATTCCTGCGACAGAGTTGTTATCGCTGTGACAGATCAACCTGCGTGTCAGGTTTTGCAGTTGATTCCGAGGAGAATCATCGTCGTGCCGTTACGCCTCGAGAACGGGCCGTTGGCCATTTTGACTCACGCGCTTTGCGCATCGCTCAAGGTTTTTCACTTCGCTTCAACCATTCTCACCGCATCCAGACGTTAATTTGGTGTGTGTATGTAACGTGGCTTTTGAGTGGGAAATCTGTGGTTTGCCGATTGAGAGCCGTCAAACTTCCATAACTGAAGGTGTGATTTCCCCGTCGCTTCTCGAGGACACCTTCGCCCATCTTTGGCAGTGCAATTGCCAACCCAACGGGATTCTGGTCTCGATACAACATCGTACGGACGATCGCAGGAGTGCATCGACTTTGGCTTGAAGCTGGAATCAACTTTGGCTTGATGCCGGAATAGAGGCATTGGGGAATGTTCTTCTTTTCGCTCACTTGGAGCACAGTGAGTTATATTGTACGAACCTGATGGGACCATCATAGGAAATATATATTGGTTGTACAAATGATTACTATTGTTGTTGTACTGTTATTCTTGTGTGATCTTAATACAATACTTGTTTGTTGGTAACAATTGGTGTGGTTTCACCATTGATCTTTGACATATAGAATAACACATCTTTCTGCCGTGACTCCTCTCGGGGCTCGGAGGTACACAATGACCAGGGTTTGGGGAGGAGCACGTAACAGAAATTGGGGGCTCGTCTTTGCTGACAAAATCCCCAAATCTCGTCCGGGATAGAATTCCCTAACATTCGTCTGGGATAGAATTCCCTAACATTCCCAAAATTCCCAAATTTGGAATTTTTCTAACATTCCCAATTTAAAAAAAAAAAAAATTGAAATTTTGTGTGTGAAAGTTAACAGGTGTTAACTGATAGTCACCATGGTGTTTGACGCAGAAAAGTTTGCGGCGTCCCCTAATGAGGCACAGTTCCAAGCGTTAAAAAGATCGGAACTCTTGATATTGGCCAAATATTTTAACTCGGAGGTCCGAGTTAATATGAAGAAAGCAGAGATGCAGACATTGGTGGTAGAATCTCTGGTGGGACAAGGAACATGGAAAGAGGTAGCCTTGGATTGGTTACCCGAGGAAAAAGAAAATGTGGAGCTCCGGTAAATGGAGATGCAACTGCAGAGCCAGGAAAGGTTAAAAGCAGAGGAAAGGAGAGCTGAAAAGGAACTCGAGGAAAGAAGAGCAGATGAAAGGAGAGCTGAGAAGAAAGAAGAGCAGAGGAAAGAGCAGAGGAAAGGAGAGCCGAAAGGGAGTTAAAGGAACGTGACATGGAGTATCAGAAGGAACTTAAACTCAAGGAGCTGGAATTAATGGGAGAACGGAGAGAAGTAGTATCCATGCCGGCTAGTTCGACAACTAGTCAGAACACTTGGGATGTTGGTAGGCATGTGAGGCTGGTTCAACCCTTCAATGACAAGGAGGTAGCCAAGTTTTTTTTACACTTTGAGAAAGTGGCTCAAATGCTAAAATGGCCTGTGGGGTCCTGGACTATGTTAGTGCAAAGTGTTTTGGTGGGTAAAGCTCAAGATATCTATTCGGCTTTACCGGTTGACCAATGTGCAGATTATGAGATAGTGAAGAAAAACATTCTCAAAGCCTATGAATTGGTCCCTGAAGCTTACCGGCAAAAATTCTGGAATGCCAGGAAGAGGGAGAGTGAGACCCATGTGGAGTTTACCAGAATGAAGGAAACCATGTTTGATAGGTGGTGTGACTCGAAGGGGATTGGGAAAGACTTCAACCTGTTGCGACAATTGATCTTGGTGGAGGAATTCAAACAGTGTGTCCACGCGGACATTAAAGTACATCTGGAGGAAAAGAAAGTTCCAGAGTTGTATGAGGCAGCAACCGTGGCAGATGACTATGCCTTGACACTCAGGATGGGGTTCCACAAACCTAACTTCCCGCCTAGAGTGAGCCAGGGGAGTTATTGTAAATCAGGGGCAGAGAACAAATATTCATGGAGGTGGCCTAAAGATGACTATGGGGACAAATCTGATACTGCGACTTTTAGGGATCAGAGGACTACAGTTCCAAGACAGACTTATCTTCCGGGGGGCCCAAGGCAGACCACGAGTTTTTCCTCCGGGCCTACTTGCGCTTTTTGCAAGAAACCTGGACATTTGATGTCCCAATGTTACGCCCTAAAAAGGAAAAATCAGGAGCGGAGTCAAACTAGTGCAACTCCGAATGCATTGGCAAATGCGAGAAATCGTCCTTGGAGGACAGTGCCTTGTGACGGTTACCATGCCAAAGTTACGGCATCACAGAACGACCTTGTTCAAGAGGGTTACAGACCTTTTATTTCAGAGGGGTTTGTGTCACTGGATGGAGACTTAACGAAGCAGAGACCTGTTAGGGTATTGAGGGACACAGGAGCACATCAATCTTTGATGCTTGAGGGCATTTTGCCATTGTCAGAGAAGACGGCAACTGGTGTTAGTGTTCTTTTACAGGGGGTTGGTGGCTATGTTAAAGCTCCACTTCATGTCATCCATTTGAAGTCTGATTTGGTGTCAGGACCGGTCACCGTAGGTTTACAAGCCACTCTTCCTGTGGAGGGAATCTCTTTTGTTATCGGGAATGATTTGGCCGGTGGTCGAGTTTCTGGTAATCCGATGTTTGTTGAAAAGCCTCGTGTGGAAAATAACACCGCACGGTTGCAGCGGGAGATTCCGGGTATCTTTCCATCCTGTGCCGCGACTCGTGCTATGGGTAGGAAGCGCTCTGAAGAGAAGGAGAAGGTACTGACGTCACGCTTTGCACAGTCACTTCTTGTCGAGTACCTTGAAACTAAGTGTCAGCACACACAAGTCATGGATGGAGCCAATGTTGGCAAGCTCTTTGTAGGTGGACTGAACTTTAACACAAGTGAAGATGTTCTGGACTCTATCTTTGGCAAATATGGACCACTCTTGGAAGTGCTGCTGATAAAAGACAGGGAGATGCAAAAGTCGAGAGGGTTTGGCTTTGTCACATTTGAAAACACAAAGGATGCCAAAGATGCAGAAAAGGATTTGAATGGCAAGGATTTGGATGGTCGGACCATAACAGTAGAGAAGGCAGGCCATGGGCGTCGAGGGGGCTACATAGGAGGAAAACGTGGAGGTAGTTTCAGGGGTGGCTATGGCTCCCAGGGTGGGAGTAGTAGTTTTGGTGGCGGCCGCAGTCGTGATTACTACGGAGGCTCCCGGCAGCAGCAGCGCAGTTTTGGCAACTCTCGACGGGATGACTATTACGGTGGTAGCCGAGATGGGGACCGCTACTCACGTGACTACAACACCTGACTCTACAACCGTGATTATGATTTTTATGATCAAGAGAAGAGTTGGAAGCACTGAGTGCTCAGGAGCAGCCGAGCGAAGTTTCCTACACGGATTAACCCGTGAACTCCACGTTCCTAAATGCGTCCATGCAGTGAATACTTCCAGGCCTCACCACCCAACCACCATGAAACCTGGCTCTCAGCTCGGCCTCTTTCAAAAAGTGCTATAGATTTGCTTTGCTTTGGATTTTTGATCACAACCCTTAACCTTCATTCAAAAAATGAAAAATAAAAACCAGAGGTTGATGAGATGGAGTTTGGCTTTGGAGGAGTTCAACTTGGAAATTGAGCATGTAAAGGGCAGGGACAATGTCGTTGCTGATGCATTGTCCAGAGTGAACTAACTTTGGAAATTTCTGTAGGTGGTTTGGAAGTTTTGTTGCCTTATTTTGGGGAATATTAATTATTGTTGCTCACGTGAATTGATAATTTGTGTGTGAGTTTTACTTTTGTTTGTTAAAAGGGTTTTTGCCTGCAAAGAAAGTTTTCACTCTGTTCAAACTTTCTTTCTTGAGGGGGGGAAGTGTTACGGATTCGTCACTTCCGTTGTTGTGGTTTTCATCCACTGTAAACATTTTTGATTCCATGTACTATTATTGTTGTCGTTTGAGGGAAATAGAGATTACTATTTTCAAAAGGTAAAAAAGTTAATGTTTTAAATGAAACTGGAACCGGACGACGACGAAGAGGAAGAAGAGGAAGAGAAGGCAGAGCGAGTGAGTCGGACAAGAAGCCGAGCTGCTTCGAGGTCTGGAGCGTACGATTGGCGAACGAGGGTCACGAGTGAACTTTGGGTTTCCCGGGAAAGGGATTCCTGCGACAAAATTGTTATCGCTGTGACAGATCAACCTGCATGTCAGGTTTTGCGGTTGATTCCGAGGAGAATCATCGAAGTGCCGTTATGCCTCGAGAATGGGCCGTCGGCCATTTTGACTCACGCGCTTTGCGCATCGCTCAAGGTTTTTCACTTCGCTTCAACCATTCTCACCGCATACACACACACACACAACATGCATTTTAAGGCCATGTTCCCTGCTAGAGCGGGGGTTAGCCTTGCGGTCCCCATGACAATCTTCTCCATTTTGCCCTATTTTCTGCATCTCTCCTTGTTAACCCCCTTGCCCGCATTTCTTCTTCCACCATCTTTAGCCAAGTCTTTCTCGGTCTTCCCCGTCCTCTACTTCCTTCAACATTAACTTCCATCACTCTTCTCAACCAGTCACTTTCATCCTTCCTCAATACATGACCAAACCATCTCAACCTGTTCCTCTTCACAGCATCAATCACAGGCAATATCCCCATCATCTTTCGCAATTCATCATTTGTCTTCCTCTCTCTCAACGATACTCCGCACATCCATCGAACCATTCGCATTTCCACCCTTTCCAGCCTTCGTTGCTGCTCTACGTTCATTACCCATGTCTCGCTCCCATAAATCATAACACTTCTCACACATGCAGCATACACCTTTCCCTTCAGCTTCAGCGACACTCTCCTCCTCATCAGCACGCCACTCAGTTCCCGAAACTTCTTCCATGCACATCTCACTCGAGCAACCGTTGCCGAGTCTGATCCACCTTCTCCATTCAGCATGTCTCCGAGGTAGCAAAATGTTTTCACACCTTCCAGCTTCACGCCGTCTCCAAGATCCAACTCAACATTTCCTCCATCTGCAGCTCCCTCTGTGCACACCTTACATTTGAATGTAGCTGCCACACTGGTTAATGACCCTCTCAGACCACTACATTTTTGATGAACCCACTCAGCACACATTGTACATTGAATGGAGTTCACTCCGACACCCTTCCTACACACAGCACACGGCCACTTCCCAGTTCTTTCCACCTCACCACATGCTTTACCACTTGCCATCACCTTTGTCTTTCCGATATTCACCTTCAGACCTTTTGTCTCCATACATTCCTTCCACTTGTTCATCTTTTCCTTCAGTCCATCCATACTTTCCGCAATCAACACCAGATCATCTGCATACAACAACTCCCACGGTAAACCCTCCTTTACGGTCTGAGCCAGCACCTCCATCACAGCTACAAATAGTAGTGGACTTAGTACCGACCCCTGATGCACTCCCACCTTCACCTCAAACTCACCACTGTTCCCGTCCTTCGTCCTTACAGCTGTGCGTGCTCTTTTGTACATTCTCACCGCATCCAGATGTTAATTTGGTGTGTGTGTGTGTAACGTGGCTTTTGAGTGGGAAATCTGCGGTTCACCGATTGAGAGCTGTCCAACGTCCATACCTGAAGGTGTGATTTCCCCGTCGCTTCTCGAGGACACCTTCACCCATCTTTGGCAGTGTAACTGCCAACCCAACGGGATTCTGGTCTCGATACGACATCATACGGACGATCACTGGAGTGGCTCAACTTTGGCTTGAAGCCGGAACCAACTTTGGCTTGATGCCGGAATAGAGACATTGGGGAATGTTATTATTTTCACTCACTTGGAGCACAGTGAGTTATATTGTACGAACCTGATGGTACCATCATAGGAAATATATATTGGTTGTACAATTGATTACTATTGTTGTTGTACTGTTATTCCTGTGTGATCTTAATACAATACTTGTTTGTTGGTAACAATTGGTGTGGTTTCACCATTGATCTTTGACATACAGAATAACACATCTTTCTGCCGTGACTCCTCTCGGGGCTCGGAGGTACACCGTGACCGGGGTTTGGGGAGGAGCACGTAACAATAGATAGAAGATAGAAGATAGATAGATAGAAGATGGATTAATCGTATTTTATTCGAAGTATTATTCGTATTCCATATTCGTATTCTGCATTCGTTTTCAAAACCGGCAATACCCCATCTGCAGTCTGTATTAGAGTTTTGTATCCATGATGTAATAAGTTTTGTATGGCCAAGAAGAACGTTTTTAAAGTTTTTAAAATGCATAAGATCACTGTATTATTAAAGTACATGTGATCGCTTTATTAAAATATTTTCTCTGTTTTACGTTAATCAAAACTGATCGTTTGAATCGAGATGTGAAAAAGATACAGGTAATTGTCTCATAAAAGGTGACAGACTTGAATGCTTATAACTTTCTTTTTTTTCGTTCTATGATTGCAAGACTGGCATCATTAAAAACAGCAACTCAAAACTTGTGAAGCGAAGTGAAGACCTCAAGATATTCAACATATTTTGTGAAGCTAAGTGAACTTTGGTCTTTTATACAAACATTAAGGGCCGAATTTAAGAACAGTGTGTAGAATTGCAAATCGTTCGATGATCACCCGTTCAAAGTTAATCGCCTAACGCCGAAGTGTGTTTATCTAATGTTACGGCCTGAAGCACACCAAGCCAAGCCTTCAATCACACTGTCTTTATTTATGGATTATCACACGAAAATGTCTTCCTACACATAAAACCAGGAAGGGAGAAAAGAGGGAAAAACCCAAATAGACCAGTCCAAGAGTAGGCAGGTCCAAGAGTAGGCCAGTCTAAGAGAAGGCAGGTCCAAGAGTAGGCCGGTCCAAGATTAGGCCGGTCCAAGAGTAGGCCGGTCCAAGAGTAGGCCCCAGAGCAGGCCCCATAGTAGGCCCCAGGACAGGCCCAACAGTAGGCCCCAGGGCAGGCCCAACAGTAGGCCCCAAGGCAGGCCCAACAGTAGGCCCCAAGGCAGGCCCAACAGTAGGCCCCAAGGCAGGCCCAACAGTAGGCCCCAGGGCAGGCCCAGAAGTAGGCCCCAGGGCAGGCCCAGTGGTAGGCCCCAGTGCAGGCTGGAGCACGAGAGGGTAGGAGTAGGCAAGTCCACGAGTAGGCCCCAAGGCAGGCCCCAGTGGTAGGCAGCAAGAGTTCGATCAACGTCACCCTTCAGGTAGAGAGGTTGCAGCTGGACACTCTACAACCCCCGAGAAGCACTCTGCCATAAGCCCTCCTCCAAAATGGCCACTCACTCTTCTGAATCACCTTCCTGGCCACTCCCCTGCCCCACAGCCAATCATAGGCTTTATACACATGCACCAAACCACTTGGTCTAACTCACAAGGGGGTGTGGGGGAAGGAAGAAGAAAAAGGTCACAAACCGTAACACTAATGCACGATCAAAATCTGATCACAAGCGTTTAAATTACAAAAAAACGTTTACACATCGGCGAGGGGATGTCTAAGAGTGTCTTTAAGGCCTTGAAGCAAGCATTAGGCAAAAATGGTATAGTTACCCTGCGCTCGCGAAGCGAAAAGCGGTGTTAAGCATTCAGTTACGTACGTGTGTGTAGCTTATGTGTGTCACACGTGTCTGCATTTTAAAAATTCATTTTCTCGGCAACAGTTGGTCCGATTGACATGAAATTTTCACCATAGGAGCGCCTCCTCCTGTAGAATATTATAATGATTATCATGACGTCATAGGTCACGTGGTACAGGCGCCATCCTGGAAAAACTTCGCACCTCTGTTTCTCTGAAACCGCTCCATGGAAAAAATTGAGACCTGGCTCATTGTGAACTACTCCCCAGGGGGAATAACATAATATGTTAATGATGATGTCATTCGTTATGACGTCATAATTCGACAAATACAACACTTATCCGTCCGATCATTATTAATTTTTTTTCCCAGCAACTGTTGGTCTGATGGACACGAAATTTTCACCATCGGAGCGCCTCCTCCTTTAGAGTATTTTAATGATAATGATGACGTCATCGGTCATGTTGTGCAGGCACCATCTTAGAAAAACCGAAAAATGTTGCACCTATATATCACCAAAATCACTGCTTGGAAAAAATTGAAACATGGCTCATTGTAAAGAACTCCATCTGGGGAATAGGTGTTGTTAACGATGACGTCATTGGTGCCGTAATTATGGCGTCATAATTCGACAGGGACAACGCTTAGTCTGATCAGTTTGAAATGTATTGAGTGCGATCTATGCAACAATTATATGAGAGAATATAAATTTATGATGTCATCGCTCACGTGGTCTGCCAGCCATATTGGATCAAAGGAAAAAAATGTTCAAAAACAGAATAGTTGGCTCGCAACAAGTTGACTGCGCAGGGTAAGTATTCTATGAATACCATCTAGTTAGAACGGCAGTTGTACTCTCATATACTTCCTGGCAGTTTAATGATAACAAGCTCATTTTTGACCGATGCAGATCGATACCGATGCTGTGTGCAAGAAATCAATGCGAGGATTGTATCTTCTCAGGAAGTTGAATTAATTTGGTGTTAGCTCACAGGTGTTGTGGATGTTGACCAATCCCTTGCTGATGTGCGTTTTGTCATTTAATCGGGTTTCTTGGTATGGTCATCTAAATCAGCAGAATAGGTCCAGACTGAGAAAGGTCATTACACTGGCATTTAAAGTGGGCCAGTCTTCAACTAGTATGGAGTCTCTGTATTTGTGAGCATCGAAAAGGAAGTCGATGTGTGTATGTACCGATTAAAGTCAATACTTTAACGGATTTTTGAAAAACTGACATCGGAAGACGCTTTCGTTCTGCGTTCTACGCTTTCGTTCTAGCCATTTTCCTGTTTAACCCATCTTCATATTTTACCTGTTAGTGTAGCAGCATAGCAAACCTGTTGTGCATTTTGTGATACAAGCACCAAATTTGGCACAAATGTACATTAATATGTTGCGAACATTTTCAGATATTGGGCCACTTGAAATTCCGTAATTTTTTTTTTCAAATTTCGTAATTTCAAATTTTTCGGGTGACACCGTCACAATTTCGGTCTTCGAGGCCGGCCGATATAGTGGGGCGGCTTAGCCCAAATATTCAAAAGAATTGTGCATTTTGTGATACAAGCACCAAATTTGGCACAAATGTACATTAATATGTTGCGAACATTGTGTGGTCAGCAATGAAGACGAGAGTCTGAATTACATGTATGCAAAAGACCTTGTGAACCAGTGAAGCAAATACACGGGTAAGCATGAATTAAATCTAGGGCATGATATAATTTCCATGATGTTTACCTCTACACTCAATGGTGGAAGGAGGTAATGTTTTGATCCCAGCTTGTCTGTATGTCTGTTTGTCTGTTAGTCCACAAAATTCCAGACAAAGCTTGTAGTAGTGGTAGTTGTAGTGGTAGTGGTGATAACAGAAATTGTTATATAGAACTGAACTTATATTATTATTATATGCAGAAAATAACTTCATTTCTATATGCCCTGCAGTGGACAGGTTAATTGGTTTATGCACTGAAGGGGTCACCCTGGTGTGCACTGCTGTGTTCTGCCTCACTGAGTTGTTCCGGTATGATGTACTCAGCACAAGCTTCCGGTCGGCCCGGAGGTGGGGGTGCGGGGCCTGTCACGGAACGTCAAAACAAACGGCCTGCCGGGGCCGCCCAAAAGTCGGGCGTGAGGGGCGCGTCCACTAATGGAACGCCTCTCGCTTCCCAGATCGAGGGCCACGTGGTCAGGAGAACCTCGTCCCTTCCGGTCACACTTTGCCTATCGGCCGGCCTCGAAGACCGAAATTGTGACGGTGTCACCCGAAAAATTTGAAATTACGAAATTTGAAAAAATTTGAAAAAAAAAATTACGGAATTTCAAGTGGCCCAATATCTGAAAATGTTCGCAACATATTAATGTACATTTGTGCCAAATTTGGTGCTTGTATCACAAAATGCACAATTCTTTTGAATATTTGGGCTAAGCCGCCCCACTATGTTATGTTTTATTCTTTTGATGTTTTATGTTTCCACATGATGTTTTGAATTTGAATTGTCACTGAAGATTAATTTCCCTGGCCATGTGTGTACAAAGAAACATATCGGGAAACATCTGCTCGGTCTTGTAGTTTTCTTCCTCAGGTTTTGACTCCCCGGCTCAAACATCGGCAGGCCGATCACCACCGGCCATGCCCAGCCAGCCTGACACCCGAGGAACCCATCCCTCCGACATCACCTGATCACCCCTCGAGGAGACCCCGTTCTGTGGTGCACCACCTCCATGCCTGTCTTCAAGCCCCAAGCCAACGTGTTCACCAACACGATCTTCATCTCCACCAGAACCGTGCCATCCAGTAATGCCACATTTGTTTTAAACACACAGCGCATGCGTGAAAGGCCTCGTTGACATTAATATGTCATTTTGAAAGTCACGTGTCGGGAGAACCTTATTTGCGGCAGCAACTGCCTTCTTCCAGATGTACAATCCTGCAAGCACATGCTAAGAGAAGAAACTGTGCTACCACCTGGGCTCACTTCTTCGACTCTGGTTCCTGGTTCACCACCAGACATTTATATTAGAATAATTGGTTTGTAAACCTCACATTAGATGACGACCCTCAGTAGCAAATTGCAATCTTTCTACTGTATTCTTAATCATCAAAAATATCTGAAAACTCCAAATAAACAAATATTTGCTTCTGAAATCTTCACTTTTCAATTGTACAACTCCATGGATTAACAAATATACTTTGTTTTATTATCCAGTCTAACAGCACAGCAAACAATATTGCTCAATAGATGAATGTCCGGGAAGAAGTTATTACAAACTACTATCATTCTCGACTCCAGGCGTTTGTAGACACTCTTTGTCTGGTCAAACGAATAGATTCCTCGAACACTTTGTCGCCTTCACCTTTGCGTGCTGCAATTGAAATGTGCACGTGAGAAAGACTCAACTCAAGGCAGAAGGGCGAAGAAGATTGGGGATTTGAGAAGGACAATTGTGTTGTTTATTAACAGCAGTTGTACATTGGTATGGCTATGGAAGTTTCCAAAATGATGACGTAATGCAGGAACCATAATGAAGGAAGTTTTACTGAAGATGATCAGTTAAGAACAAGATAATTTATTGGATTCTTCTGAATCTTCCAAATGATCATGACTTCCAAAGTAAGACCTTCCAGAAGGTAGTTTTTTCTTCAATTTTTTTTTCTTTGTATATAAGATCAAGGCTCGTGTAAGAGCTAACATTAATCACAAAAAGACAAACTGACACATAAAACATAAGATAAAGGGAGCGGGAAAACAAGATGGGGAGAGAGAGGGAAGCACACATGTACAACATTTGAGAGCAGGGACATCGGGAGATCTCTGGGAGGGAGAGGGCTTGGGGGGAGGAGGCATGGGCAGGGAGGGGGGGGGGAGTGGGAGAGGTAAAAAAACACGTGGACACTGCTAGGACTTCCAGGAAAGAATAAAGTGGATCTGGGGTGAATTAACGGAGGTAGAAATGATGTAAATATTAACTGATTAGATTTTTGGGTTAAGAGGTCAAAGGTCATGTGGAACATGTCTTTCAATCCTGACAAATGTCATACTCTTACTATGTCTCTCCAAAAAGACCGACTGGACAACCCTCCCATCTACTTTCTCTGTCACTCAAGCTTTTGGGTCTCACTATCTGCCATGATCTTTCCTGGGAAAACCACATTTCCAAGCTGGCCTCCTAAGCCAATCGCCGACTGGGCATCCTCCGTCGTGCGAAGTCCTTCCTTGGCACACCTGAGCTCCTCACCACATACACAGCTTTCATCCGCAGCTCAATGGAATACTGTTCCCCCCTCTGGGCTGGTGCTCCTGCCTCACACCTAGCTCGGCTTCGCAATGTTGAAACCAAAGCTTTCAGAATCATTGGAATCTCCCGCGATGAAGCTACCTCCGAGGGCCTTTCTCTCTCTCACCGCAGGCAGGTTGGTGGTCTTTCTGTCTTCTACCGACTCCTCTCCGGCCTTGCTCCCCCAGCTCTCTCTGGGCTCTGTCCCCCAAATATTCCTACAGGTCGCACAACATCTGCCAGTAACCCTCTTATGGTGAAACTGCCGAAATCAAGACTCTCTGCTCACCTTCACTCTTTCATTCCTCTTTTCTCCCGCCTCTGGAACAAACTCCATCAATCTCTTCAATCCCACTCCTCCCTCCAGTTCTTTAAAACAGCTGTTCACCACCATCTCTTCCTCCATCCAAAACCTTGATATTTTCTATCCCCATTACAACACCCCAAATCTGCCTCTTCCAATCCCCAACTTCTTTCCTGAAATTCCTAGAAGTGCTCATTTGCTTTATACCCTATACCTATCCCTCCTCCCCCAGCCATCCCCCTTCCACAGATCTACCGATGTCCCTGTTCTATACTGTTGTTGTGCTTGTGTGCTTCCCACTCTCAATCCCCTTCATGTCTCCCGCTCCCTTCATTGCATGTTTTATGTGTCTGTGTGTTAGCTCTTACACGAACCTCCATTCTGTATTAAAAAAAATTAATAAAAACCTCACATGTAATTTTTGTAAAAATGATAAAGGAATGGTGTTCTCCATTTTGGCCTGCGACATTTTTGCTGTTGTTGGGTGTCGATTTTTGAAATGTGCACCTATTGGTCGTACGGCTGCCAGACCATACCCACATCTGTCGCTTGACTCCACCCAACATAGCATCGAGACAAAATGATATGGCCGCTATCTTGGTGTTCTGATGGGCCTAACACATTATGCCTGTAGGTCTCTGCTGATTATACACTGCCCAGGTTTGTTTCCATTATTATACACAGCCCGTGAACAAAGAATAAAAACAAAAAGACGTCATGCAGAACATTATACTTGCAAAATCCACCCCCTCCCCCCTCAAAAGGTTGCCATTGATCCATCAAATTGTCGATTTCATGAAGATTAAAACTGACGATCTTGATCAAAGCTCGGGCTAGTAGGATGTAAAGTGACGATTTTTCAGATGATGAAAATTGATGATTTTAGAAGTTTGACCTTGAGTTGACTTTTGACATTTTGAAGTTAAAAATAGTTTGATTCCCAATTCAGTGAGGCACTGTGCAAATGCTGTTAAATTTTCAAGTCAACAGGATGAAAATTGACAGTTTTTCAGATGAAAATTGATGATTTTGGAAGTTTGACAATGAGTTAACCTTTGACCTCAAAAATAGTTGGTTTCCCAATGTATTGACTCAGACTAAGTGTTGTCCCTGTTGAATTATGACGTCATAATTATGGCACTGATGACGTCATCGTTAACAACACCTATCCCCCACATGGAGTTCTTTAAAATGAGCCATGTTTCAATTTTTTTCATGCAGCGGTTTTGGAGATATAGAGGTGCAACATTTTTCACTTTTTCCAAGATGGTGCTGGTATCACATGACCTATGACGTCATAATTATCATTAAAATATTCTAAAGGAGGAGGCGTTCCCATGGTGAAAATTTAGTGTCCATCAGACCAACAGTTGCTGAGAATTTTTTTTAAAATAACGATCGGATGGATAAGTGTTGTATCTGTCGAATTATGATGTCATAACGAAGGCACCGATGACATCATCATTAACATATCTTATTCCCCATGGGGAGCAGTTGACAATGAGCCAGGTCTCAATTTTTTCCATTGAGTGGTTTCAGACATAGAGGTGCGAATTTTTTCCAAGATGGCGCCTGTACCACGTGACCTATGACGTCATAATAATCATTAAAATATTCTACAGGCGGAGGCGCTCCTATGGTGAAAATTTCATGTAAATCGGACCAACGGTTGCCGAGAAAATGAATTTTTAAAATGCAGACACGTACGGCACACGTACTCACCTGGATGCTTAACCGCGGATTTCGCTTCGCGATCGCAGGGTAATTACTTATACCGAGCTGTTTGTTTATGTTTTGGTCGTGTGTTATTTATGTGCGACCCAGGAAAACCTGCCTTGTTGTTGAAAAATATCAAGGCCGTCGGAACGCAAGGTGACAGTTGTCGAGTTAATATTTTAATGGCACATTAAATGTGTGTTTCCCAATCGTGCTGCTCATCTCTTAAGAGTGCTTCAAATGTGCCGGGTATTGCAGGTTGTGACCACATTCTTGTTTCAATAAGAAGGAGACACAAGTTCACTTCTGTTAGCAGAGCAAGTATCTCGTGTCGATGTTTTAAAATATATACCACCGTCAGTACTTGAGGCTTACTGCAATGAACTGGTTTTATTTTAATATCAGAAACACGTCTCAGCTATAGATCAATAAACATGTGTAGAGAATTAATGATCATGCATGGGAATGGCGCTATGCCAACCACGACAAGGAAATCATGGCACAGGAAACTGTGAAATGGAAATGGCATAATGGGAACAGCTGCACAATAACCTCCATCAACATCAATCATCTTTTCTATCCATCAAATACCTCTCCCGTCCATTTACAGGTTGCTGTTTCTTTACCTCTTCTCTCTTATCCAACTATTTGTTCATCCCAGTGTTGCAGCCACATGTTCTCCCAATGCAACAATGTTCCCTTTCAATCCCTGGCAGTGTGATCTTCCATTAGCCTCGACTTTGGACACCAAAAACCCAAAGATGTAAAATGGTGAAATGGTAACTGCAATATAACAACCGTCAAATTAGACCGACAAGATAGTAATTGTAAGATGAGAAATTGTAAGATCTGTTTTCAGATCTCCCCTCAGGAGTTCAATAGGATATAGATCTGCACTCATTGCTGGCCACTTTAGAACAGTCCAGCGTTTTCTCTTGAACCATTCCTGGGTGATTTTTGAAGTGTGTTTGGGGTCATTGTCCTGCTGCAAGACCCATGACCTTCGACGGAGATCCAGCTTTCTGACACTGGGTTGAACATTGTGCTCCAAAATGCCTTGCTCATCTCCTGATTTCATGATTACATGCACACATTCAAGGCACCCAGTGCCAGAGACAGCACAACAACCCCAAAACATCACTGAACCTCCTCCATGTTTGACTGTAGGGAAGGTGTTCTTTTCTTTGAAGGCTTAATTTTGTTTTCTGTAAACATAGAGATGATGTGCTTCACCAAAAAGCTCTAATTTTGTCTCATCTGAACACAGAAGGATTTTGGCTTGTTCAGGTGTGTTTTGGCAAACTACCGTCGGGCATTCTTTTGTCTCTCTCTCAGCAGTGGGGTCCTCCTGGGTCTCATACCATAGAACCCCTTTCATTGAGTTGGCTACAGATGGTGCAAGTTGAAACCGTCATACCTTGTGTCTGAAGGTCAGCTTGAATCTGTTTCGTAGTTGATTGAGGTGCTTTCTCCACCATTTGAACAATCTTTCGCTGGAATCTTGGATCAAGTGTTCTCTTGCGGCCACATCCAGGGAGGTTGGCTGCAGTGCCATAGGCCTTAAACTTCCTGACAACATTGCGTATGGTGGACACAGGTACATCAAGGTCTCTGCAGATGGACTTGTAGCCTTGAGATTGTCTATGCTTGTCTACAATCCTGTGTCTGACCGCCTCAGACAATTCTCTTGTTTTCTTTCTTTGCCCATGCTCATTGTGGTACACACAGTGACACAAAACAGCAGAATGACTCCTTTTCTCTATTCAAACTGGTTGAATGAGTGATTTTTACATTGCTGGTACCTGCAACTTAACACAGGTGAGTTCAATTCCAAAGTAAAGGAGAATCACCTGCTTGAAATCGAATTATTTCTAACAACTTCTAAAAGGTGCCAATAATATTGTCTGGGTTATTTCAGGATTTCTGTGGGCAATAAGTGAAGATTTATTAATTTTTTCAGCTTTTTTTGTTTTGTTCCACTACAAATCAAAAAATACATGTGTGGATACCAAAATTTTTTTCATTTCAACAATTTTCTGCCGAAAATGGTGCATTATTTGAAAAAGGTTCAAGGGTGCCAATATGTTTGGCCATGACTGTATATGTATATACATGACTGTATATGACTGTATATATATATGTATACTAGCTGAGGTACCCGGCTTCGCCCGGGGTGACAAATATATGATGAAAAGAACATGTATATTTTAGAGCAATATCACAGTACATTTCCTACATGACGTTTTGTCAATTTTCAATTTCTCAAAACCTCGTGGTATACAACATTTCTGGTTTTCTTACTTGGTGCCAAGACATAAAGATTGCTTGGTTTTCCAACCCTCGAGCAGCCCACGTACAGCTGGCCATGGGAAGTACCCGGCATTGCCGGGCGGGGGGAAGGGAGGGGAGGAGGAAGGGGAGGGGGAGGGGAACGGGGGGGGGGGGAGGGGAGGAGAGGGTGGGGAGGGGGAGAAGAGGGGGGGGAGGGGGAGAAGGAGGAGGAAGGGGGAGGAGGAGAGGAGAGGAGGGAGGGGGAGGAGGAGAAGGGAGGGGGCGGGGGGAGGGGGGGAGGGGGAAGGGGGAGGGGGGGGAGGAGGAGAGG